>NW_020536688.1:0-16568 GCF_003426905.1 Ctenocephalides felis
ATTACCCCTACGTTCATAACTCTACGGTAAATTTATTTTAAAACAACTTTTTAAATTGTTGTGTAATTATTTTTTCACAGAATACTGCTTGCAAATCAATATTTAACGCTTCTCTACCATATTGTTTTTAGCAGAATCGTCGCTGCTGCACGGAACAGCGTGCCGGCCAGTAGCGCTACTGAATGGATCAGTCCCTAAAACATATTTTGAGATTTTTTATTAATTAATTATTATCATTAGAAATGTATTTGAACATTAAAAATTACATCTCTGAAAAACTAAACATGACTATAAAAAGTAGAATTCCCAATATGTAGTTTATCTAGTGATGAATCATGAAACAGAAGGCATTTCGTCTAAATGTTACTTGCACTTACTTGTAGTAATGTGGATGCCGTCTACAGACGACGCTCGTAGCTTAAAGGTTAAACTCACATTTACATCACATTGCTCCAGTAAAAATTGCATTTAATAGTAAATACCCATGGGGGTAACTACTATATAATTATATTTAATTATTGTCGATCACAATAACTTACGTTCTGATTGTTGTTAATAAAAGAAATAAAAAATAAAATTCGGAGTACTATTAGGATCATGATAGAAATAATTAGCAAAAGCTAATTTTTTTTAACTTCCCGTAGGGGCAACTCATATTAATCGCAAAAAAATCGAAAATAAAAATTTTTATATATCTTTACGTTTCAAAACCTTCCGAATATTTTGGCATACCTTAGAAAAAAATTGATGTGCGTGTGCGGATACAAATTTTCATCGACGATTTCGAGAACACAGTTGAAGCGATTTGAATAATTCAAAAAACATTCGATTTCTATTGATAAGGAGACGTGCTGATTAGTTTCTGGCAAAGGCAGGTCTAGCCGTTCCGAAAATATGGGGCAAAAAGTGCCAAAAACGGTAACTCAGTTTTTAAGAGATTGGAGCGTCCGATTTGAATAAGTCCTTTAATTAATTACTTTAATTAATTAAAGTACAAAAAATACCATTTGGCGGTCAAAAATGATCATTAGACATATGCACATCAAATTATCAGATATTTTAGAGATTTTAACAATAAGTATAAATTTTGTTTACATTTCTATGGGTTCCGTACCAATGTTTATCCGATAGACGGCGACGCGGCGCTTACGCGCTTCGGTATTTCGTCTCTATGCAGTTAAAGCAGTACGATTGCTTTGAATAAAAGTTCAGAATTTCCAATATATTTCAAAATAAATTTTATTTGAAACTTTTTTTTTAAAAAAAGTAAATTTTAGTCAAAAATTTATAGTTTCTCAAAAATCTAATTTTTTCAGAGTTATTTTTTTCATAAATGTTAAGCTTTTTAAAAAAAATAATTGTTGGTACGGGAAGTTCCAGAAATTTGTCTCAAATAACATCAGAACATGAAAATCGTAGTAATATCAAAATACTTTTACTCTTATTGCTTTCGATATTTCTGACAAAATTTCTGTTTCAAAATCACTATCTATATTGTTACAATTATCTATTCTTATTACGTTATAGTGCTAAAAGCTCTAACCACTTTTGACTTTCCTCGAATGTTGAGGGAATATCAATGCGGCAAATTCTTTTATTTGGTGGGAAAATTCTGTTTGATAAAGATCTCCCATGGCCACAAGAAAAACGTAACACGGCAGAGAAATACGAACGTCTTTCTGGGCGAGTGAACAATGCAATATTTCGTGGCGATGTCTACCTACAGTAGAGTTAGAGTGTCAGGACACATTATACGGGTCGACACCTTCAGATACCAAAGTCGGGGGCTTTTGTAATTTGCCGGTGCTGCCGGTTTAGGAACTTAGTCATTCATTCTTGGCTGATTGTTCATCGAATTAAGTTGTTGCTAAGTTCGAACTATTCACTTTTATGCTGCAGTTTGCATTAACAAACACTATTATTTATTTGTCTACTCCGTACTTAATGCAAAAGTTCAGAGTTTTTTATTTAGAGTCGCTATATTTCCTTCGACGCTTTCCTAGAGCAATTTTCCTGATACGTATAAAAATTTATTTTGTGGTGGTGGCGCAATGTTTTCAGATAATATTCAAATAACATTGTTAAAGATTGAATGCCTATTTTTTGAAATTTCATGTTTGTTATATTTAACTTCCACAAGGAGAACGATAATTTTATGTTTTCTTGACGTTTGAAGTCCAGAATGACTTTAGTATCAAAGAGATTATCTTTTAATAATCGAAGAGATCAAATTTAGGAAATGTAGGTGTGTGTGTGTGTGCATGTATATACGTCGACTTTTGACCTTTCGTCGTCTACGTTTCTCAAAAACGACTGGACTGATTTCAAAAATTTTAAAGCCATTCGATGCAACTCGATAAAAACTAGCTATGATCAGTTTTATGACGATAGGCCGACTGTTTCTTTGTAATCAGCAGAAAAGTGTGAATTTTTCGTCTACGTTTCAGCCCACAATATATAGAATCGATTTTAAAAATTTATTAACTGTTTGACACATATTGGTTGGGAATCGCAGGGCAGTTTCTGCGTAATGAAATCTTGATATTTTATTGTCGATACTTATTAGTTAGTTATACAGGATAGTTATTATAGTCTGAATTAATATTCTAAAATCTTTAGTATTTTAGCCAATGATAACCACTTAAATTATAAATATTCATCAAAGTTTACAATTTCGCTGCACTTTTAAGCGATTCTAATCAGAATCTATGCCGAAGCATACGCACGTTCTGTGGTGTTTCTTTGGAAGCTACTGTTTACAGTTGACGTTCAAACTTGAATAAAATACATATATGAAATGAAATGTGTTAAAAAATTAATTTAATTTATACAATTAAATATATTAAGAAAATGTTTGAAAAATATTAATCGAAACTCGTATTGATTGAAAACGAATATTGTATTTTCGAAATAAACAGTTGATCATTTTGTCTAAATAGCTGAATCTCAATTGTTATTGAATATGTAGGAGAATTCATGTAACAATTTATCTTTATTACATTGATTCATTGCAATTATTAATTTTATAAATCTGAATATTTGTAATTTAATTATAATGAAATATATTGATGATTGGAAGAGTTTCTTCTTGTCGAAAAAAATTAATTGAACTTAAAGAAAATGCAACGCTTTGAACCGGAGCATGTTATTAAAAATTTTACTCTATGAAATAAATACACCCATATTTATACAACAGGAAAAACTACGTTTTTTGAATTTTATAGTACAAAAACAAAACATTTGTTTTTATCATCAATAAAACCATATCAATCATAGGATAGAAATGTTTGTGATAAAAAAGAATGCAGATGACGACTATCCTAAGAAGCATATATTATATAAAAAAGCACTGAAATGCAGACTACGAAAGTATAATCGTACAGTTTCAAAAAATTAAGTTAAAAAATATTTACATGAAAGATGTTTCAATGCGGATCAACACTATACTTATTAGTATATATTATTGAGTCTATTTAAATAAAGAGTTCTTGTTAAATAAATAAATAGTCAGAATAAATATCCGATAAAACTGTGTAATACTATGTAACTCTACAATAACGTTTATTTAATGTAATTCTAAAAATGTAATGTGCGTTTGCCATATAAATTATTCTTAATAGACCCCATTTTTCATTTTTCTACCCATGTGCTAAATATCTGTATGGCATTGTACAAAATTAAACGGTAATAATTTCTAAGTATCTTCATGACATGATGGGAATAAAACTTTTTATTAATGGCATAATGTCAAAACCGCGCTCTTCTGACTAAAGTTGCAATTTGTGGCTGAATTTATATTGTAGTTAACATATGCATAAAGCAGTTTATTGTGTCATAATACTTGAATGCACGCGTAACAATTATGTTTTAATTATAATCATTATGTTAAAACAGTAATAAATCTCACCATTAAATACAGGTGTTTGCCATTAATAATGTAGTGCGTGCATCGCAGCACTTCACTAAACAACCCTGGATCGAGCAAATTATTCGAATTGATTTCACGATTCAATAATTCAGCGTCATGATGGGATATAATTTAAGAACAAATTGTTTATATCACTGCTCATATATTTGTAATTTATCGGTAATTTTACAGATGGAATAAATTATTATTCTGCACTCATGCGGTATAATAAATAATAATGAATAAGTGTAAAATATAATAATGTATGTGTGTGTATATAGGGAAGGCTGGGTACGGTTGTGCCAGGATAAGGTAGTGAAATTTGTCATAACAGCTAAACTATACTGATTTTGAGATAGGGTCTAGAGGAAGACGGATGATGCATGCTTGTTCGAACAAGTTTCCATTATTACTTTTAGTCAGCGCCCTACATGAACATAATCTATAGGTCGCATTGCTTTTAAAGATTCAATTAACTGTTACTTGTATATAGATAGATCACTTTGTTATTTTGCTAAGTTGAACAGTAGTAGTTATTCACCAGCAATTAGTTTTTGCTTATTGTTAGTTAATTTAGCTCAGTCATAATAATGATTTGTTTTCAAAAGTGTGCGTTAAGTACGGTTGCGACAAATTCTGTGGGTACGGTTGTGACATGTAAATCTTGTCCATTTCGGGTGAAGATTAAACAAATAAAAAAAAATTAACTTAACAAAGAAAAAAGAAAGAAAATTTTACATAGAACTTCGAAAGAGAAAGGACATTTCACATAAAATTTTTGTTAACTTTGTTTAAAAATTATGTTTTATTATATTTCATCCATAAGCTTTCTTCAATGATTATTGTATATGCGTACTTATGGAATTTATTAAAACTATCCTTCGATAACTTAGGTTGTTGGGTTATAACCCTTGTAGCTGTGGACTGTATTAAACACTGATTTATTGGTATATGATGCATTTGTTGCAGTTCTCATTACAATCATTGATTTGTCACTAAGTTATAATTAAAGACGATATATTTATTGATTATTTACTACATATGTTGTTTTGCGGACTTTGCTTTTAGAGGTGAACAATTAGTAAGTCCCATCAAACTTTCCTCTATCAGGGGTGGCAACCACCTCAATGCCATGAAGATTGTCGCCTTGAAATTGTTAACACATCTAATTTAATGGCGATTCGAGTTTGAAGTGCGGTAATTTGTCGAAATATATGAATAATTATCGGATATTTCAGTTTTGATCCGAAAAAAATTAAACTAGAAATTAAATTCATTCTGATAAATAGGTGCTTGTACCAAGCTCTAAATTAACCAGTTAACTGTGATTGACGAGTATGCTCTTCATAACGAAGTGGCAGAATTATGTGCATTTTGCGAGTATATTCATCATGTGTATAAATCAGTGACCGTCGGCTATTTAAATTGCAATAAAAATAACAAAAAATATTTTCAATTACCAAGATATTTAGAATATTTTGGGGCTATACCGGTATAAAACAAATAGTTGTAAGTGACATTTTATCTCGAGTATGACGAAATATATCTGTGTGCAGAGTTCAATGAGCGCATCACAGTTAACTTGAGGATATTGACTCGTATTTTTCTACATTTTTGTTTAAATTTTTGTCGGCCAAATATTATATTGCAAGGAATTTTGTATTTGACGGTTGTCAACTATACTGAACTGCATATATCTTCATTGGTGATGTCGAAAAGCAATATATGAAAAATTTAAGTTAAGATCAGGCCGTACTAATACATATATTTGTTCAAACTTTTAGTTTTTTATAATATAGGTTTAGTTCAGAGAGAACAAAGTTTTAATTCAACTAGTTGTTTTCGTAGAAAATTAATTTATTAATAACTCAAGTTGTTAGCGGTTATTGATTGTGGGGTTGCCTATGAGGAGCCTCTTACAGCTAGCATTTAGGTTTATTATGCTACTCTAGAACGTTCAATACTAATTGCAAGCGATGATGCATCGTTGTCGGTAGCTTTGGTAGAACACGATGAATAAAATTATAAACAGTTGTTAAACGAGAACAAGTTAATAATGGCACAAATTTGATTGAAATGATTAAAATCACTTGGTTTATTTAGGTGCAGTAAAACCAAAGCTATAATTACATAAAGCTTATTCTGGATAGTTTTCAAGTGACTTTAGACATAAACTTGCTTACAGGCACTTCATATATCTATACACATTACGGAAATTTGTCAGAAAATTTTTAACTACTTTCTTTTTTTTAAAAATCTGAACTTTTACTCAGATTGCGTTAATCGTATGTATAATACAAAGTTTTACAAATAAATAAAATGTAACATATCATAAGAAATTAGAAAAAAATGAGATAGGGCGGGGCACGAATGTCTAATTTTACTTTTAGCTGTTTGTTATATTGTGAAAACCAAACTAATTAAGTCACAAAAAACAACACATATTGAGCTAATTCATCATTGTAGAAATGTGTTATTTGCTGTTTTTTTAAAGTTTGTACTTAGGTCCTTTTTACTTCATAGGCCGTGTATTTATATTAATTTTAAAGAGATTTTACAAAATAATAGCTACATTATTGAAACAATGCAAAATATGAATTTTATGGGTGCACTTTTTACAGAGATAACATTGTAGATAACCTTGATCTGGTATTTTATCAGATATTTATCTCTTGTAGAATAGTTTTGTTTAATTTACTTTACTTTTTTATTAGTTATTTTTGATTTTTTACACCTTAGCCAGAGTGAAGGTTCAGTTCGTTCTTTTTACTTCACCCACGTGTAAGCATTTATAGAAGTTATATAAAAAAAGCTGTTGAAACTAACTTAAAAGTGAACAATTAATCAACGTATATTTAAAAATTGTATTAAGTTCTCAGAAACTAATAATAAGCAACAGTACTCACGACCGCAAAAACAAACGATGAAAGAAATTTGTTATGGATTTTAAAACATTGTCGTATATCTCCTGATAGCAACGTCGTAAGAAACAACTAGCTGTAAGTGGAATTCTGTCTTAAGGCAATTAAGGCATCGTGCCTTAAGGCAAATTGCTGGAACTTCCCGTACCAAAAATTATTATTTTTTTAAAAACGATTAACATTTTTGAAAAAAAAATTACTTTGAAAAAAATAAGATTTTTGAGAAACTATAAATTGGCCAAAAAATTACTTTTTTTTGAAAAAAAAATTTTTTTTAAAAAAAAATTTTTTTTTTTTTTTTTTTTTTTTTTTTTTTTTTGAAAAAAAAATTTTTCTTTATTTTAACATATTGTGGAAGATCTGAACTTTTTTCAAAGCAATCGTACTGTTTTAACTGCATAGGGACAAAATATAAAGCGCGTAAGTGCCGCGTCGCTGTCTAACGCATAAGCATTGGTACGGAACCCATAGGAATGTTAACAAAATGTATACTTATTGTTAAAATCTCTATAAAATATCTGATAATTTGATGTGCATATGTCTAATGATCATTTTTGACCGCCAAATGGCTCATTTTTTTACTTTTTCCTCCATATCTCCGAAACCGCTAGACCTACCTTCATGAAAATTTTATCGATTCTTCATCTTATCAATACAAGTGAAACGTTTTTTGAATTATTCAAATCGGACGCTCCGTTCTCTTAAAAACTGAGTTACCGTTTTCGGCACTTTTTGCCCCGTATCTTCGGAACGGCTAGACCTGCCTTCGCCAAAAACTAATCAGCACGTCTCCTTATCAATACGAATCGAATGTTTTTTGAATTATTCAAATCGGTTGATCCGTGTTCCCGAAATCGTCGACGAAAATTTGTATCCGCACATACATACACACACATACATACATACACACACACATACACACACACATACACACACACATACACACACACACACACACACACACACACACATACATCCATTTTTTCTAAGGTATGCCAAAATGTTCAGAAACCTTTGAAACGTAAAGATATATAAAAAATTTCATTTTCGATTTTTTTGCGATTACTATAACTTACCCTACGGGAAGTTAATAAGGTGATGGCTGGTTATACATATTTTTCACTTCACTCTCAAATATTATTGTTAAAAAATCTTAATACTACTGATTTTTGTGATATTGGTTGTGGTCCTTTTTACCCGCGAATTTCAAAATTTAGAAAATGTAGCAAAATAATCTATATAATATTTATCATTTAAACTATAAATTTACGATACAGATTTATTAAGATTAATGTTATGATATTTTTAGCATTTAAAACCAAAGTTCGAAATCCGTAAAATCAATGGTTTCCGTAAAGTTAGTGTAAAATTCATTCCCACCGGTTTTCTATTGTTACTTCTAAACAAAACACATATCTGCCAATTAAAAAAACATCGCATAAGCTGCGATTTGCATTTATAATATTTATTCATTGAAATATGCAAATAAATTGATTTCTGATTTAAAATTTAGTGTTATGTTTTATGTTATCAAAAAGTATATATTTGAACACCATTTCAATATTTTTGTTAATTATTTCATTTTATTTGCATTTTATCAAAAAACGAATCGCAATAACCGGACACTGTATAATTTCAATAGTTGGAAAACTTTAATTTACACGGGACACTGAAATCGTAATTCAAATTGCGAATTCTCACGTCACACGGTATTTTATCGCTATGACGGAAATTTAATTTAAATCTGCACACAACGCCATAGCCTAATAATTCAATGGATCTATGGATTATAACTCGAATATTATATATCGAGTATGATGAATTCTCTGCGCTCCTGAAGAATATTTACATTAGTAAATCCGAGTTTAATACTCGTAATTTATGGACTTTGCCTTTAATTTATGCGTGTGCGCTGAGGCGTTCCAAGTAGCGCGCCGGCGATTAAGGACGTCATTTGCGAATCTGTCTTTGCATACTGTTGATTATATTTATGTATAAATTAGTACAAATTATGTCAAGTTTATATCAATTTTTATTGCTTCGAATAATTGAGAATGCAAACCATCATTAACTTCATTGTAGGGCAAATTAATCAGGTCGCCTAACAAGCGGATAAAAAATTTTTTGTTTATATTTCATGATGTAATTACAATTTGTGGACCATTTCTGCCACATAACAAACAAATGTTATGGCAAGGCTGTGTTTTGAAGAACTTTTCATACTAATTTGTTCTAAATATTGACACATGTGTTTCTGTGAGCCAGGCGTTTTTTCAGGTTGCCAGATATTAAAACCTAACCTAGAAACCGCACAAATGTCAAAAAACGATCTTAGATAACAGGGTCTTTCTGACTCAGCATCATAACATACGGGTAACATTGCAGTTTATGTGTAAAACGCCTGAATGCACAGCAAATACATGACATTTTGACAGTATTCAGTATGATTCAGTACCATAATGTATGGAATTTGGAGCGTAACATGACCTTGCCATAACGTTGGTCTGTTGTGCGGCAGAATCGGCCCACTAGGCTCGCAAATCTTAACAAAAAAAGCTGAATGCAAAATTTTGATTTAAATTTTATTGAACTTATTTTTTGCTTATTTTACAAATGCAAAAATCATTCCTTTGTTGATTAGTATATGCAATATTTTGAGTCCTACTTATGAAATACATTCTAAACTTCGTAACTTCATTATATATATATATATATATATAAATAATTTCATATCGTAGTGTATGGTATTTACGAATTTCAAAGTTTTATGTACCTCATAACGAATTATGTAAAAGCTCTCTTTAATAAGTGCTTTTTTAAATATGTCATGCGATATCATAATTTACTCACCCATTGCGACATTTCGTGTGTATCCGCATTCCGATGGTGATAATTCAATATTAATATCGTCGACACCACAGAGGACGCCACCATGAACATTATGCAATTAAAATACGTTCCTGAAAGGATAATAGCAAAATTAATATGAAGCAAAACGGGTATATTTATACATGCCGCAAGATATCGATGCATAATTTTATAGAATTTCAACATAATGAGTCTATACATTTATTTTATTAAACTTGAAGCTCTTTGCGATACAATATAAAACTGTGATATTAAACTATATAATGTGCCTACAAAATACAATATTGACTCCTTTGCTACGAGTGTTCGCTACGAGCCAGAAAGCCGCCCAAGAATTTGTTACACAGCATATTTTCAGATTTTCCAATGAAATTCAATTATCATCAATGGAAATATATTTGAAAATTGAAAACTAAACTAAAAGAACTAGGAATTATACCAACAAATTAGAATTCTTATTCGATGTAGTCTATAGACAGAAACACAGGTCGCCAAGAAAGATGTCGCCTATAGACGTCGTTCGTAGCGAAGGGGTTAATATCTCTTATTTGAGAAAAATATTTTCGAAGATATTCTATTATTAATGTCGTAACATACATTTAAATATGAAACTTCGGAATTACATAATTGTAATACAGGCTGCAACTTGAGAAATACCTTGCTGACGTAATAATCACTAATATTATATATGGTATATTAGGAGAATTAAATGATACATTTTATTTTTTTCTGTGAGAGTTGCATGGAATTTTTAGATTTTTTTATGCCAAATATCTACTTTTGAGACTCTATTCCACTCTATTTTGACTATATAAATACCATTTTTAATTTTGCTGATTTGATATAAAACTAAATTCGCTGAATTGAGGATTATTGCCTTATTGTCAATATTACAAAAAGAGTTTAATGCTCTATTAGAATTAAACAAATAAAATTAGGCATCATATATTTTATGCAAAATTTGTTATATCTGTTTTTTTTAAATGAAGCCTATGGTAGTCATATTTGTATATAGTATTATATTCCATTATCTATGCTATTTGTTAGAATTTAATAGACAACTTTTTTCATTTTTTTATGAACATTTTCTCAGGCATCAAAGATAGCTTACTTATTATACAATTCTTATTTACCCTTTTTATTCACACCTGACACATGCAGGGTGTCTCAGAACTCAACTTAAAGCCGGAATGAGGTAATAGTGTTGATTATAACTATCATACAATAAAATTATGAAAAATATCTCATCTAGTGAAAATTATGAGCTATTAAGTTTTATCAAGAGCAGTGATGCCAAACCTTTTATGAGCCACGCCCCACCTTAAGATTTATAAAGACGTCATGCCCCCTATACAAAATTTTTAACTTAAAAAAAAATTGTTCCTGAAAAAATGTAAATAATAAATTTTAAGAAGCAATCACTATTAGATTGTTATCAAAATATCATAAGTAAAATTTCTAAATAAGTAATGAAAATCGAAATTTCAAATTAATTTTATTACTGGTTTTATGATATTTTTTATTTGATTTTTTGATATTTCGGGCCAACTCGGGAGAAAAAACCTAGCTCAGGCACAAATATTGCATCTAGAATATCCAGGCAAGCAAGGTAGAAAACTACGACCTTACGACCTTGGTTAAATTTCTGAAGCATTTTTTGTTAAATATTCTATACTGCATTACATTCAAATTACCCAAATTTTTAAAGTACCGGTGGAGCGTACGCTCCACGTTGGGAATCACTGATCTAGAGCTTTGGTGAAAATGTGGCTTTTTTTGCTTATCGTGGTAAATTTTTATTAATTTTGATCATTTAAAAAGTGAATAAAATACACGAGAAAATGTAATTTTTTGGTTTTTGTTCTTCTACTCAATTTTTATAATTATGAAAATATCACGTATTTTACTATTTTACAATCCCAAATGAATGCGCTAACTTTCAATAAAACATTACACACAATTTAGTGCATTTTTTAAAAAATAGCTTATAAAAGTTGACCAATTTTGAAAATTTCAAATTTATAGTTCAACAAAAAGTCCTAATTCTTAAAATCTTAGAGCAACTATGTCAATACTTTTGAGTCAAAAGTTTTGACTATAGTGCTAAAAATGTTATTTACTATTATGGATTCAAATCTTGAATAAACAGAATGAACAAAAATTAGTCACAATAACCGAAAAATAGTAACGTTTTCACCAAAGCTCAAAGTTATATTAAAAGCTCATAATTTTCAAACTGCGATAGTTATAACTGATTCGTGTTATGTTCCTATAATACCTTACAAAGTTGTTCATTTATGTAGTTATAATTTGTTGAGAATTGTTTATTTAAGTGATTAATTCGTTATTGAAATAGTGAACTTATAAATGCGAAGCGCTCATTAGAGCTGCTCCGCTCTGCGCCGATGTAAGGCAAAGCGCGCAGTAATAATTGAATTTATATCGCTGCAATAACTCAACGCGCCTTCACATGGTAATTAATGGTCGCCGGGTATTCGCCGTGGAACTGAACCTGCATAATTGATTTTTACGGAATTTTTAATATTCCACAATACACTAAAATTTAAAACTATTGGAATTTTACAAAAAAAAAAACGAAAAAAATACGACCCGTGAAACTGATTATTCATCGAAATGTTCCACATAAAACAGGAGTTTACTGTTATGTAGATTTAGTTTCGTGTTTGAATTTGTATTTTAAACTATGTTTTGGTTTTCATTATATAGATGAGCTTTAAAATGTAGCAAGTAATTTTATACAAAACGAAAAGTTGCAGTTGAACACGGAATTTCATGTACGTGGTGCGGTTTACCTACCATATACATCAAAACGGTAAAAGGTACACATTAATTTTGATTCGTTGTATTAAAAATACTCACTTCTATCTTAACTTCTCAGCTTGTACGCAATTGTAAAAATAAGGTAGTTAACCCAAGAAAAACTTATTACTTATTTAAGGCATTAGATATAGCTATATTAGATATGTTGGTCAACATATTGTTCATAGTCTTAATCTTTGCACTGATTAATTCTAAGTTGCCAAACAAATTTTATTGTCGATAGTTTTTAAATTTCATTTTTGTATTACTGCTTTTGTCTATCTAAAGGCCAATGTGTTTTTTCGTAATTCATGTGGTAAGAATTTTCACACTTTATCATAAAAATGCTATTGTATTAGAGCTTTATAATTTTATTTACTATATTTCTTGCGTGCCTACTTAATATTATAGAAGTTGATTACTAAACTTATAACATTGCATTCAAACTGATTGTTTGAATCGCAAAGTATGGTAATACATAAAAAATTAGCAACTGCCAGTACATAACTTTCATATATGTGTCTATGAATTAATCATGTAAGTAGTATGATTTTTAACTTCTAAAATTCCATGTGTGAATAATATAATTAATGCTATTAGTATTCTAATTTTATTGCTGGCCCTTCATAAAAATTGTATTTTCTCAAAACTATGAGAGGAATCATCATTTATAATTCTCCAATTATCGTTTTATCCAATTATCCTATAATTCTCCAAGAGCCGAATTATCGTTTTACATAAAAAACTAAGTAACAAAAAATTCTGTAGAAACAAAGTTATTGGTATTATAATTTCAAGTCACAGCGGCCTATAATGTTTGCACTTCTGTATATGAAAATGGTATTTCAGGTTAAAAAGCCTAGCAAAAGTCACAAATATTGATATTAGTTGTTCTATACAACGTTATAAAAATAAAATTTATGTGTCATCTCACAAAAAAAGTTATAATTATTTGGTAAATTTTAGAAATATTTAGAATGTGACTTGAAAGTTACTAAGGCCTATAGAGGGTTGATATTGGCAAGCAAAAAGATCTGGCATCAAAACTTATATTTGAATTTTTTTGAACTACAAAGAAGTGATTTTTCATATTGATATTTAATAAAATTTAAATAAAAAGCATAGATATAATAACATCAATAGGTATAAATTAGGTTATCATTATTCTATAATAAAAAGAAATTGATACCTTATATATAAATATATAATATTATATATGCAATACGTATCTTTATTTGATAAACATATTCTTACGCTAAAAAAAATAGTGTACTGACCCGTTTATATTTGTATGCGGTTATATTGATGATAATGCGAAAGCGCCGATGCGAAAAAATAGACATTTTTTTATAAAAGTATACTTTTCCCCCACGGAACAAAATCATATATGTTATCACTTCATAATAACTTGTTTACGATCTAACATATTAAATAAATCAAGTTCGAGCTCAATAAAATAAAGCTCAATTTAATAAATATTCTGCTAACAACCATTTTAATATAAGATTCAGAGTTTATTATATAAACCTTAATAAATTAAGTAGGTATTGATTGCATTCTATCAATATGATTTGGAAACAAGTATTTTAAAGTACAGCAGTCAACATGCGAACGATAAGTGCCGTGAAAGTTTCCATTACGAGTCTCTCGCCGATTGAAATCTCTAGAGCGGAATTGTTGAAGAACTATCGCTGTCGAACTAATTCTTAAACTTCTTAATCCCCATTGGATTCCCTTGGAGTACCGTAGAGCGACACTCTATGATAAATTTCTCCAGATATCTTGAAAAAGTTTAGGGCAAGATTTGCTTTACGAAGAAATAATTATCGTCGAAAATAAAATAGGCGGTAATCAGTTGACAAGTGCTTACCCTCGACTTAAATTTATAATTAATACGACAAATTTTTGTGTACGAAATTGTATTACCGTGACCGTGTTGTACATTTATTATTTAAAATTACCGTGACCGTAATTATAAATTTATTATTGGAAATGAAATCTTTTTTAATGAAAAGGGGTGGTATAAAAAAAGGTACTTTAAATTTTGCCTGTAAATACATATTTACAGGCAATATATAGGGGAGCTGAGGGTTATCTGTAATAGGGCTGAGTAACAGATGTTTTTCAATAGATCTTAAAGATATTAATTTTTTTTTGGTTCCATTGATTTACCGTCTTGCATGATATTGACATAGCTATAAACAGAACTGTGTAGGACCGTCATTTTTTAAAGGGAGTAGGGATATAAAATACATCCATCATAAAATTTTGATTTGCGTTATTATTATCGACTAATATTAAATTTTATATAACTTATTTTGTTTCAAATTTATTAATTTTTGATCATGTATAACAATTATTATGATTGCTAATTTGTATAAATATTAATATTCTATTAATGTAAAAAAATTACACCTGGGGTTAGTTGTAACATACAACAATCATCTACATTTTCAAGCGAAGACAATTGGATGGAATGTATAGTTTGTAAGATGTGGGCACATGTAAATTGTGTTACAGGGGATTCTATAACTTTTGTTTATAAAATATATAATATATTACAGGAGACATTATATATTTTGAAGAAAAGAATTACTTACGAACTAATCAATCAATTAGTTGTCAATTTTCTAAAATCTAAAATGAGTACAGTATGAATTATCAGAGGCATTATTGCCGTTTTTGCTACTTGCTCGAGTAGATGTTACAACTAGCGACAAACACGGGGTAAGTTGTAACACTGCACTTTTTCTAAAAACTAATTATTTGTGAAATAATTAACGACAGCCTTGGAAGTATTTTTACTTCATTCGTAGAGGAATAGTTACAGCAAACTATCCATATTTATTTAGTATTATAGAAATATATAATCAGTGAAATCTCAAGATATATTGAATAAAGAACTGTTACAATAAGCCCCTAGATCGTGATAGTAATTATATTTTCAAAACTTCAAGTCCAAGTTTTGCAAGAATTTTTATTACTCCCATTTATGATCAGTTAAATAATTTGTTACGTTTACGAAATTTGCTTTAAATTTATCTAATACACGAATAAATTAGAATATCTAAATATCAATTACGGACATAGTAATGTAAATTGTTTGAGATATCTAAAATTTGGCAATCGTTTGATGTAACCAGCGATTGCAAACCATCATTTTCACTACCGCATAATTACTGTTAATTGAGTAGGTATCAATTCGCCAGGATTCCGCGAGGTCTGCAATTTAGTATGGAATTCATGAAATCAAAGTTAATTACCGTGATTACTACAGTTAAATTATAAATATAGCACTCGACACAATATTGTGATCACTTATCTCTTCATGTATTACTTTAAATTTATTCTTTGCTCATTTATGAGAAAAAAAATTTACTTATTTTTAAGTAATGTTTTTCATTACTTACTCCAAACTATAACTAATACAAATAGATTATATGATGTTTTCTGTAATAATTTTTTTATCATGAATCAACGTAAACTACAATTAATGTCACAATACAAATAAAAGATATAGTGTCTCCTGTATCACAATTTACATGTGCTCACACCTTACAATATATTCTATTCAATCTTCTTCACTCAAATCTGTAAATAATTTTTGTATAAATGGAATTTTTTGCTTTAATCAAGATAACTATTTATACCGTTTATGGGGCGTCTATTAATCGTGAAGTTTTTAGGGGGAGGGAGTTTGACGAAAAATCACGAAATATCACGTGGGGGAGGGAGGAGTATATTAAGATATAATGTATTTATTTTTTACCTAATTTTTTGAAAAAAAAAAATCAAACATATTCAATTAAAATTGAAATTAAAAAAAAAATTTACGTCATGTTTGGTGGGGGGGGGTAATTTTGAATATCACCACGTATCACCAAAGGGATGGGGAGTCCAAAAATCCTTTAAAAAAATCGATAACGTAATTATTGAACGCCCCCTTAGCAATCACAAAAATTGGTACACATTATTAAGATCGATAAATTTTAAGCAAATTGAGATATATAAAAAGCTTTACGCCTCGTAAAGCAAAGCTCTTGTAAAGATTA
>NW_020536689.1:0-44259 GCF_003426905.1 Ctenocephalides felis
AAATATTAGCGTAACTTATACACGTAACTAGTGGGAGCGACTCGCTTATCTTTTAATAAAAATAATTAATTATTAAAATTATTAAAAATTTGTGAGGGGGGTTTTATGGGGGATCGAATGCGTTTTCACCATTGTGACGGATTAAGGTTGATACCCCTTTCTCAGGGTATATGCAACGACTTCCATTATTACATCTAGCGTTGCATCCCCAACGAAAGGGTTACACCAACTCCTAAACCCGACTTCTACAACCACCCTGTAATTACCTGTGGAAAAGCCAACTAACTACGCGAATGAAACAGAATGTACTTTCAGCTTATTTAATTATTACTAATTATTACAGGTGTCACGGCATGACAATACTACGTACTGTCATGCCCTTTGCCTAAAACCTAACGTATTCATAAATCTTTATTAATTACTAACGTAAAACGGTATCAACGAGTAACGATAACGACGGATAACGGAGGGAATAGTTTATAAAACCCATAATGCATCTGACCTTTACTGGAACGGGTTCTCCTCTCCTGGCACAACACACCACTATACACAAAGCGGGTCCAAGGGCTGACGCCTGGACACGACCGACCATCCACAGAGGATGTTACAATTCTTAATGCCCTTTTTTCAACCCTAGACTGGACCTTATATTGGCATCCCTATTGGGCGTGGTGGGGGAGCGTCATTGCACTGGTGGTTATGCAACCCTTTTGACGACAATACCGATTGTCGTTACAATATATATATATATATATATATATATATATATTTTATATAAATATTCATCAAAACTTTTGAAGAAAATGTTTTGATGAGATGAAATATCGAAGCGCGTAAGCGCCGCGTCGCTGTTAAACAAACAAACGATTTTACGGAACCCAGAGAAACGTTACGCAAACGTAAACAAAATTGATACATATTATTAAAATCTCCATAGCCGATTGGCGTATAATAAATAAATAAATAAATAAAATATCTGATAATAATCATGCACGACCGCCTAAAGGATTTTTTTTTTATTTTTTTTACTAGATCTCTGTAACCGCTAGAGCTGCCTTCCCAAAAATTTAATAATGGTTTTTGAATTATTAAATTCGGACGCTCCGTTCTCTTAAAAAACTGGGTTACCGATTTTGGAACTTTTTGCCCCGTATCTTCGGAACGGCTAGACCTTCCTCTGCCAAACGCTAATCAGCACGCCTCTTTATCAATGCGAATCGAATGTTGTTCCCGAAATTGTCGATAAAATTTTCATTCTCGATTTTTTTGCGACTACTATAACTTACTACGGGAAGTTACAGTAAAAATTTTAAAATTTTAAATGAAATAAATTGCATTTCTTTTCCAAAAACAGAATTTTAACTTCTTCAATTACTTAAAACAAACTAATTTTCAAAAAATTTAAAAACTTAGAAGTTTTTACAAAAATTTCAAAAAGTATATTAAAATTTTTGAATTCGATTAAACGTTTTAAACGTTTAACGGTTGTCTTTCTTTTTCGGCAGAGGGACTCAGACTCAGGCGTCAGGTTTCCCAGAGTGCATTGCATTGCAGCCTGTCGCCTGAACGCCATTTTATACTGTGTCATATGCGGGGTTGTTTTGTTGTGTTGTCTTGTTTTATTTTAAATATTTTGTAATATTGAGTTCTACGTGTATAACTAAAAATGCAAAAATATTTAGTATATATGGCGTAAACTTTACATATCTGCTTATGTGTTATTTGTTCAGCTACGTCGAAATCGAAAGAGTATAAGTATAACAGAGTATAACCTCAAAATGAATTCTAAGAAGTGCTGTTTGATATATAATATTATGAAGGGTAAGTATAATTTATTTGTTGGTTACTGTGCTAAAAGCCTAATTATTTTTATAAGGCCCGCGTTTGGAGATGTCTCAAAAAACTAGAGCTTATTATTTGGATATGAAACTTTAGTTTTCAGCAATGCTACAAGATACTAAAGGTAAATAACTGTTTAAATTTCTGATGGCTTTTGAGTTTATATTTTATTATTGTAATAATTTATTTTTAGGATTGGATTCTAAGTCTCGGTTTGAATCCTAAATTGCCTCGAATAACATATGTGATTAATATGAAAGAATATCGAGAGGCTTTTAACAGCAAAACAAGGAATAAATGAAAGGTATATATCATAGTTCTTGTTAACTAATTACTATTATAAATTCTGTTTTAATCTTTCTCATTTGTTTTTAAGGTGGAATAGTACATACTGAATGGACTACAATGGAATTAAGACAAATTGTGAATATTGAGAATGAAGATGTTGGAAGTATCTCGATAAAAAAATTATCAAAGCTTAATAATGCTCAACTATAATTCTAATAGTTGTATTGTTTGTCTGCAAAAAAATATAATTGTATTTGAAAATTCTCATCCTAATTTGGAATTATGTAATAAAGTTTCTGTACATTGGTGTGTCGAGATAGCTTGGTTAGCTTTAATAGTTGGACCAAAACTAGATATTTTTATTTCCATCTTTTATTAATTAATATCATTTAAAAATAGTTTTATATTTAATTTGTGTTTTATTTGAAAATATGAAATTAATAATTGTAATGAATATAAATTTTATATTTTTGTTATTGTTTTCGAAAAATATTTGTTACTGTTTATTATAACATATTTAATACTGTTATTTTTAACATTTAAAATATTCTAGTTTATTATGTTATTTTTTTTGTTTAATAGGTTACTATTTTGTTTTTCATTGTGTATATAACGAAAAATAAATGTAATTAATATAAATTTTATGTATCGTCTAAAATATTTGTTGCTGTATTGTTTATTATATTGTTTTTTTTTTATTACTGTCCTATGAGGTTTGTTATTGCTTTATAAATTTTGTTACTGTTCTATATAGTATAAAATATTTGTTGCTATTTTCTTTATTATAATGTTATTCTTTTTATAAAATATTTGTTACTATTCTGTTTAGTATAAAATATTTGCTGCTATTTTGTTTAGTATAAAATACTTATTACTGTTCTGTTTAGTGTAAAATATTTGTTGCTATTTGTTTGTTATAAAATACTTATTATTGTTTTGTTTAGTTCAAAATATTTGTTGCTATTTGTTTGTTATAAAATATTTGTTACTGTTTTGTTTAGTACAAAATATTTTATAACAAATATTTGTTGCTATTTGTTTGTTATAAAATACTTATTACTGTTTTGTTTAGTTCAAAATATTTGTTGCTATTTGTTTGTTATAAAAACTGTTTTGTTTAGTACAAAATATTTTATAACAAACAATAGCAACAAATATTTGTTGCTATTTGTTTGTTATAAAATACTTATTACTGTTTTGTTCAGTTCAAAATATTTGTTGCTATTTATTTGTTATAAAATATTTGTTACTGTTTTGTTTAGTACAAAATATTTGTTGCTATTTGTTATAAAATATTTGTTGCTATTTTGTTTACTATGAAATATTTGTTACTGTTCTATTTAGTATAAAATATTTGTTGCTACTTTGTTTATTGTAAAATATTAATTTTAAATAATAAATACAATGAAATATGAGTAAATCTTTTTTTTTATAGAAAATCACTTATTTTCGCATAAATTAAAAGCATTGCAAAAAGTGCTGATTCATATCGCATAGGTACATTACCGTAAGTTACCGCAACTTCACAATGTAACGCATATCTATATTGCATATGTATGTTACCGTAAGTTACCGCAACTTCACAATGTAACGCACATGATGCGGAAATAGTTACCTTCAGGCAATGCATTTGATAAGGTTGCCGCAATGTAACAGGTAACAGATGTTATATAACTGCAATCTAACGGCAATGTAAAATTGTTTAGGGGGTATATTGGCGAAACAACAGAACATTATTAAACGTTCAAAACAACACGATAAACGATGATCACAGAACATTTAAAACTAAACAACCATACGTTCAATTTTTATGACGCAAAGGTTCTTTATCATGAGTCGAAAGTCTCACAAAGACGATATGCGGAATCGACTTTTATTTTCTTAGACAAACTTAGTATTAATAAGCGAACTGATACTCCCTTCCTCTACGAAAATTACCAATATGTTTTAAATGTTCCCAATTTGTATCGAATACCTTACACCGCTCTATGCTTGATGTTACGCCCTCCAAGAAATTCTTTTATAGATAACACAAACTTTTTAACAGTCGTCTGTCCAGATAATGAAAAGGAAGAAAACTAAGATATGTTTCTTAAAATACATTTTTAGATCCATACGCTTCGAGTTCCAATTTGACTCTTCTTCACAAAACACACAAGTAATTAATGCACAAAACGCAAACAAAAACATATCAAGAGAGTGTTTCTTTGTAACAAAGCATGTTAGTGTAAAAATAAATATGAGTTATACTTCGAAAAAGAATTAATTGGAACAATAATAAATTGTGGAACATCATATCTTGCAGAATAACAATAATTAATTAGTACACTCCTGAAATAAATACTTCAATTATAAATATATCACAGCAAAAATTACAGCAATATAGAACTATAATTAAATAACAAAAACTTGCAAATGTTTTTATCAGGAGCGCGATTTTCGTTTCAAAACTTCATTATATGCAATTTTTTAATCCATAATGTTCGTGTTTTATGAAAGTAACAATTATAGATTTTAAGCGAAATGCAATTTTTGAGGAGGCGACAAATCATGTACCCAAAATCTTAAATTACACAATCTTATATAAAAGATAATGAAAAGTTGTATAGAAAACAAAACCTGAAATATATTAACCAGTAAAATTTATTTAAATGTTAAATTTAAATAATATTGTATATCGATTTGATAGAGTTTTGCAAGGCAGACCACCATATAAAAAGCATAACATTTCCTCGAAACTGGTTTGCGAGCGACACATGTTTCGCTCGTTTAAATAGTTTAATTTTATGTGCTACTATATGAACGTATATATTTATAAAAAATAATTTTTGGTACGAGAAGTTCCAGCAATTTACCTTAAGGCACAATGCCTTAATTGCCTTAAGACAGAATTCCACTTACAGCTAGTTCATAATATTTTCAAAAACACTTGAAAGTAGTATCTTCGATTATACCACTAGTTATTTTATATGTCTACTAAATTAACGTTTGGTTTATATTTTAACTTCTTTACAATTAGCACAAATATTTAAATTTTGATAATTACCTATAGTATATTACTTTCTGATAACATAATGAAAAGAAATAAATGTAATCACACGCATCATTTTTTACAAAATAACAGTTGCAGATAATTATTTTTTATGGAGATACATAGTTCAAATCTGTTAAATTAGTAAATGAATTAGAACGAACAATTTATATTTTTTACAATAAGTTAATTAATACAATCCAATGACAAGGAAAAAGATCGAATCAATTAAAAAATTATAATTTACAAAATCAATCGAACTTTCTTATTAAAAACGACAAAAATTAATTGTGTAGTTACCTAATTGGCTATGTGCGAAGGCATGGAAGGGGAAGTCAAATCGACCGAAGCGTTCGTTGTGGCTACTTTGAGCATTAAAGTAGGTCATTATGACAGAAATTTTAAAGAAAAACACATACAATATTTGTTTATTTCAAATTTAAATAAGATAATTAAAAATGAGCCACCAAAGCTGTTGTGTAGTGGGTTGTAGAAATAAGAGCAGAAAAAGTGACTGCAAATTCTATACATTTCCTACAGATAAGTGGAAAGAAAATCAACGGGAAAAGTGGATCGCGGTTAGAAGAATAAAGTAAGTATCATAACCTTATTGTTATAAAAATTCAATTCGGAGTACTATGAATATTTGTAAAATTGTTATGTTTAGCAAAAAAAAAATTATAAGTCAATAAATTGTTATTTTATCAAAATTTAATGCTTACTAGAAAAAATTGTTTTGCAAACAATGTAATTAATACAAGGCTGTAATAATGATAAATATATATTTATATATTGTATATTGATTATGTATAACTATTATCTATCTATTAATTACATGTTATTATATAATAAATGTAATTTTATGATTAAAAGAAAAATAAAAGTTATCACATAGCGTAAAATGTTTATTTTACAATCAGTTTAATTAATACAATGCTGAAATAATGCAAAATATATATTTGTAGTGTTGATGGATCACCGTGGGTTCCCAAGCCCTATGATCGCATTTGCAGTGAATCGGACGAGGTATTGAGCCCAACCTACTTGTCAACAATATTTCCTTCAATTTACAAGACTCGAAAAGTTAAAGTCGCTTTTTTTCCTGCAATTTTATTTGATGGGTCTTGTCTTTATAATAATGCCTAAATCATGTCTTTATAATAATGTCTAAGTCTTTAGTTTGACCAAAAATAATAAAAAAGTGAGTAAATTAATTTATTATTTACTTATTCTATTGTTAAAATATTTTTATCATTATTATATTGTTTTTATCAAGAACTATTCCGAGCTCATGACATAAGCTTTAAGGCACTTAACCTTAAAAATGTTTACTGCATTTCTTTATTAAATTAATCAACACACTTAACTATGTTTTAAGTGCGTTGAAGTAAATTTAATAATTTCAATAAACATTGAGCGTTCACATTATTATTGTATAATGTTTATTATTATTTATAACAATTATTTAATATCTTTTTTCTTTAACAAACATATAAAACCCATAAAAACCACACACTAATAGCCTTAATTAGTTCATATTTATTCCGGCGCTGCATGGGCGCTGCAGTCACGCTCTGAGCGAATCGCGACTTGTCAATAAAAAAACTAAAACCGCGTTTGAATTTTTATCATTCGAGAAGTTAGTAAAAGAACATACATGTCAATTTTATATTATTCATTTAGTTCGTTGGTTGCACTGCTTAGATTTTGTGGTGCGACGAGAGATGTACAACGTAATCGCCATTTTGCGTACAGTTGTTTCGAAGTGTGTTTCAAAGTTATTAACAAACTTTAAAAATGAGTACTAAAACGTTATTAAAAGGATCCCAAACGGAAGTAGATTGTCTAGTAAAGTTTTTATTTTATTGTGCATTCATAAAGCTAATTCTACAAATGTTTCAAATACTTTTCGTTTTTTTCACAGAATACCACAAATATACTCGTGAAGCCTGAACTAGCTTTCAAATCGGAAACTAATTCTATGACCTTAACTAGACAGTTATTTGCAGTTTCAATTAGTGCTATATGTTATCTGCGAAAGATTTATTCAAAGGAATATTTTCGCCCTCGTAAAATTGGAATCTTGTCGATGCATATGTTGCAAAATGTCAAATCAGACCCCAAAATAACGAGATTTCTTAAGTCGGTTAAAGGATGCTTTGATGCAATGAAAAAAGGATATGTAATTATATATTGTATATGTATAATGTGTATATGTCGCAAAATATAATTTGGTTTTTATAATCTATTGTAGTTGCGAGATATCATTGTGGCTGTACAACCGCCCGGACAAGAAGACATTGGAAAAGCGTTGGAAAGTTATACGTTTAGAATAAAATATAGTGACGCTTGCAATTTTGAAAGTAATACAACGTTCGCCAATAGCCGGTAAGAATTAAAATATATTATATATACATATATGTGGGTATTAATTTTTTTTTTGTCAATATATTATTTCGAGTACTAAAATCATAATAATCGCGCATACCATCAATAAAAAACCATAATTTAAAAAAAATAAAAATTTTACAATCCATACGTTTTGGCGATAATCCTAGCCTGCATTCAGTAGAAAAATGTGTTAATATAAGAGTTAAAAACAGAAAATTCATCAATCCATGGTATTAGGATATAAGAACAATAAGAAATATAGACATTAATATTGTAACCATAGATAAACAAGTATAATTGATTGTAACTAATATAATATCTTACAGAATACTAACAATAAAAATATCACAAATAGTAAATGTGCAATATATGTGTTATCTATAACTTAGTACACATATATGTTATATCTTGTCCTGATTGTAAAATAAGTTTTTAAGAAAAATTTGTTTTTTTATTGATTTATGCCCTTTGATTTCTGAGCTTTTGCCTTTTGAGTTATGAGACTTTGTTAATACATATGTTAACACCAAATGAAAATATAAATATACATTAGGGTGGTCCTTATTATGAACATTTTCAAATTTCCTTCCTTCCAGGGGCTCAAATTGATAAAAAAAAATCTCTAAAAATTTTAGCTTTTAATTTTATCTTTTAGATATTGCGAAATTGAATCAAAGTTTGATATGGAATTAGCATGGAAAAAAAATCAAAAATTTTAAAAATGTTTTTTAGATATTACTTTTTTAGATATAGTTATTAGATATATTATATATATAGACAAAGACAAAATAATTTTTTTATTCAATTTCGTGTAGGTATTGTAATGGGCGCTTTTAAATTTTTTTGCAACCAATTTATAATAGAATATAATTACTTTTTAAGTGAATTTAAGTTGAGTTACTTTAAAAATAAAAGAATTTACTGATCTGCATTCTATTAATTTTTTAATATAACATAAACCTTTTAGTACACACACTACATGTATTTAATATTTATTACTTCTAGCAAATATTTAAAAATAAAGTCACTTACTTTTTGCGATTTAAAAAATTGGTACCCAAGACAAATGTTAAATATATTGCTCAAATTATTAGTTAATTTTGTGAATCATTTTAGTATTTGTAAGAAATAATAATATTTTTTTATAAAATACATCTAGAATATAAAAAATGATTCAATATTCATGTCATCGCCCAACATATTATTTTAGGTTATTATTAAGTTAGTTAACTACTTATTTATTATATGTTATTAGAGTCTATAGTAAAGTGATCAAATTTAATAAACAAAATTTGACTTATCATAGCGCTAACATAGTAACACATAATTATATTGGTACTGTTTTTCATTATCGCCAATTGTGTGAATATATTGATCAGTATTCTTGGTAATTCAATTTTTTTTTTATAATCACATAAAGTAATCTATATAAAAGCTACCCCAGATTGAGAATAATTTACAGTTTAGTTGTGATTTATTGAAATTGTAAAGTTAATTTCTGTTATGCTTGGTGTAGTCAAGTAACTTCACTATTTACAAACATGAATATATTATATGTGAATATATGTAATAATAAAAAAATAGTTGTAAAATTTATGATTTTATTTAAGGCTCATAAAGATCGACTCATCCAAGATATCTCCAAAAACACTTGAAAGCAGTATCTTTGATTGTTTATACAATTGCTTAGAAATTGTAAAAAATATGCCAGAATTACCGAAGGGTTGCTCATTAGCCATGATGTTAACATACTATGATGGTAAAATTGTTATTCATTTATTTTTTGGTATTTATTTTGATTTATACTCTCGTACTTTTAAAATCCATTCATTATGTAGGAACTCCTGCTGAGTATCAACCGCCTGGTTTTAAGGCTTGTTCATATCAAGCATTTGAGTATCCACCAGATCTTTATAATATAGAAGTTGGTAAATGCTTCACGCCATACCACTCTATTAGTATGGGAGCGATTGCTAAGGTAATTAATTTTAAAAATATTATAGCTTTTATTGCAAAAGTTCTTCAATTTCTGAATTATATTACTGTTGTAGTGTTTTAATATTTTCAATAAATATTTTTTTTAGTTTGTAGATGTAGATATTCATACCTCGGATGCTGGTAAACAAACAAATGAAAATTGTGAAGTTGTGGAAAACTCCCAAACGGAAAATATATGCAACACGTCGGAGGCCGCTGTGAGTGTTTTTAAATATAAGTCAAAATTTACAATTATAGTCAATATATTTTATAAAAATTTGATGCAATAATAAATATATATCAGAATATGATAGTCATTGGTGGATCTAACAGTCCAGAAGTTATGATGCAGTTAAATACAATGACTGAAGATATGGGTATTTATCATGATACTTCTCTTGATGCTGTGGTAAGCATATATTTGCTTTAATGTTGTAACCACATAAATTTGCAACTTTTTAATGAAATTAAAAAATGACATTTCTCGAACATTAAGTTTTGGTATTACAATATATTTCGTGATTTTAAGTTTCTTATTTTTAGATAAATAGGTACATATATGTATACTATATATGTAATTAATATAATAAAATATAACTAAAAATAATTAATATTTAGTGAGTAATAATATTTAGTGTATAATAATAATAATATGTTTGCAATGAAAAACAAATATTTCATCATCATTAAATAAATCAATTCATTCAAGTGATAATATTCTCTATGAATTAATGTAAAGCACTATTTTACATTTTCTGCTCAAAAACGTAGTTATATAACTTCTTGGCGAGATGATTTCAAACTAGCTGTAAGTGGAGTTCTGTCTTAAGGCAATTAGGGCATCGTGCCTTAAGGCAAATTGCTGGAACTTCCCGTACCAAAAATTATTATTTTTTTAAAAACGATTAACATCTTTGAAAAAAATTTACTTTAAAAAAAATAGATTTTTGAGAAACTATAAATTTGACAAAAAATAACTTTTTTTTTGAAAAAAAAATTTTTTATTTGAAAAAAAAAAAAATTTTTTTTGAGAAAAAAAATTTTTTTTTGAAAACAAAAAAATTTTTTGGAAAAAAATGTTTTCTTCATTTTGACATATTTTGGAAATTATGAACTTTTTTTCAAAGCAATCGCACTGCTTGAACTGCATAGAGACGAAATGTCAAAGCTCGCAAGTGCCGCGCCGCCGTCTAACGCATAAGCATTGGTACGGAACCCATAGAAATGTAAAAAAAATGTATACTTATTGTTAAAATCTCTATAAAATATCTGATAATTTGATGTGCATATGTCTAATGATCATTTTTAACCGCCGAATGGCATTTTTTTTTACTTTTTTCATTAGATCTCCAAAACCGCTAGACCTGCCTTCATGAAAATTTGATCAATTCTACATCTTGTCCATACAAGTAAAATGTTTTTTGAATTATTCAAATCAGACGCTCCGTTCTCTTAAAAACGGAGGTACCGTTTTCGGCACTTTTTGCCCCGTATCTTTGGAACGGCTAGACCTGACTTCGCCAGAAACTAATCAGCACGTCTCCTTATCAATACGAATCGAATGCTTTTTGAATTATTCAAATCGGTTGATCGGTGTTCCCGAAATCGTCGACGAAAATTTGTATCCGCACATACATACACACACGCACACACACACACACACACACACACATACATCCATTTTTTCTAAGGTATGCCAAAATATTCAGAAACCTTTGAAACGTCGAGAAATGCAAAAATTTTCATTTTCGATTTTTTTGCGATTACTATAATTTGCCCTACGGGAAGTTAATTAAAGGCAATGAGATACTGTCAATTATTCGTATTGCCATTATCTATCAAAAATGATGTGCCAAATAGAAATTTTACATATATGGCAGAATTTTAATAAGAAATTGGAATTTTTAATTTCATTTCCTTTCCCATGTTTATTGATATAGTTTAAAATAATTGATATATAGTTTAGAAATGCTAGACAGGAAAAAAGCCAATTTTGATATTTATGCATATTATATATATTTGTAGATGTTTTCTCCGGTTACAAATCGCCAACTCCGACCAATCTATGCAAATTCTTGCTCAATGATTCCATCAGCAGTCAGCAAAGCTACTAATCTAACACACTTCCATAATAAAACAATTAATATTGTGGAGCGGGACGTGCAGGGGTCTCCTATGGACACCAATTATACCTATGATAGTAAAAATAAAGCTACTCCTTCAGATGTCGTCATGGATAATGACAAAGGTACGAAGTTCATAATATGATTTGAAGGTGGTTAATTATTATCTATGCTTCTCTATAATTGAAATTAACTAGCTGTAAGTGGAATTCTGTCTTAAGGCAATTAGGGCATCGTGCCTTAAGGCAAATTGCTGGAACTTCCCGTACCAAAAATTATTATTTTTTTAAAAACGATTAACATGTTTGAAAAAAATTTAATAAAAAAAAAATAGATTTGAAAAACTACAAATTTGACAAAAAATTACTTTTTTTTGAAAAAAAAAAAATTTATATGAAAAAAAAAAATTTTTTTTTCGGATACAAAAAATTTTTTTGAAAAAAATGTTTTCTTCATTTTGACATATTTTGGAAATTCTGAACTTTTTTTCAAAGCAATCGCACTGCTTGAACTGCATAGAGACGAAATATCAAAGCGCGCATGTGCCGCGCCGCCGTCTAACGCATAAGCATTGGTACGGAACCCATAAAAATGTAAAAAAACAATATACTTATTGTTAAAATCTCTATAAAATATCTGATAATTTGATGTGCATATGTCTAATGATAATTTTTAACCGCCGAATGGCATTATTTTTTACTTTTTTCATTAGATCTCCGAAACCGCTAGACCTACCTCCATGAAAATTTGATCAATTCTACATCTTGTCAATACAAGTAAAATGTTTTTTGAATTATTCAAATCGGACGCTCCGTTCTCTTAAAAACGGAGGTACCGTTCGTGGCACTTTTTGCCCCGTATCTTCGGAACGGCTAGACCTGCCTTTGCCAAAAACTAATCAGCACGTCTCCTTATCAATACGAATCGAATGTTTTTTGAATCATTCAAATCGGTTGATCCGTGTTCCCGAAATCGTCGACGAAAATTTGTATCCGCACATACATACACACACATACATACATACATACATACATACACACACACACACACACACACACACACACATACATCCATTTTTTCTAAGGTATGCCAAAATGTTCAGAAGGTTTTGAAACGTCGAGAAATGCAAAAATTTTCATTTTCGATTTTTTTGCGATTACTATAACTTACCCTACGGGAAGTTAAAAATTTGTTCAAAAATATTAGATTCGTTGAAATATTGGACAAATTGTTATAATAATGGCTTATGTTATGATGGTTTAAATAATTATTAACTTTCTTTATAACTATAGATAGCGATAACATATATGAAGATGTGAAAATATTATGCGTTTGCGAGAACAATGATGAACACGCTGTTATGGTGAGTTTAAATAACTTAATTCAATTTGCTTAATTTTTGCATTTTTCACTTATATCTAGAATATTTTGAGAAACTTTAGTGAAAAACAAGTAGTTTTTAATTTTTTAAGAACAAAAAAAAAGGTATTATTATTATTTATAGCAACAAATTGTCTTTTATTAAAAGCTATTTCATATTATTTTAAACTGATCATTTTTAATTTTTATTTTGTTGAATTATTTTTTAAATAGATTAATGATTTTATACATGTAATTGTACTGTCTTCTAAACCAAAAGAACTCTATCACAACCCTCAACTATTAAATCACGATTAGTAAAATTTCCAGTTAACTATTTCCTAATTATAAAAAAATGTTTCCAATGTCTTATTTTCAATGCTAGAGGTATATTGCAAAGTTCAATTCTCCATTATTCAACCAATAACAAATATAAATTTTAAGGGCGTATTTTTTACATAGAACATATTGTATATAACCCTGATCTGGTATTTTGCCCAAAATATTTATAAGCATAGTTACTAATAATTTAATTTTATCTCTTGTAAAATTGCTTATTTTAACTTAATTTACTATTGTATTTACTATTTTTTTTATTATTTACATCTTTAGAAATAATTACCAATTGATGGCAGATTACACAACTTATGTTTTCTACTTTAACATAGTTTCATCAAAAAATTCCATACTTTTCTTGTTTTTGAGATAATGCTGGTGAATCTTTTCACTCGTAGTCGTCTTTTAAGCATTGCTTATAAGGTATTATAAATAATATAAACCTCTTTTCGGACAGATAAAAAACTTTTCATCCATTATTTTATAAACAACCTAAAACTATCAATAATTATAAATAAACTCTTTTTATGATTTTTGGCATAAGAATTTATTTTATTACTTCAAACTTTAGATATTATGTTGTGGGTGCAATTTTTGGAGCCACGGAGCTTGCTATGGATTCCTATCGCGTCTTCCGGCAGACTATGTCCACATCTGTTGCATTTGCAATGATAATCATTCGCGTATTTGTAACGATGAAATGATTATGGCACTTACCAGCAAACATGATAGAATCGTGAGTATTTATATTAAACAATGATATACTGGATTTTGTATATAAAAACGTATATAATAAAAGAAAATTGAGACGTATGTAAAAATTAATAAAAAAGTAAAATAATAGAATAATAATTGTATAATTTCTTCTATAAGTATTTATAATATGTATTGTTTTTAGTGTTTAGCCTTTTTGCGAAGAATATTGGCTTTCTGCAAAGATTGTGTTCAATTCTCTTTAGATGGGATGGTACGAGAGCTTGGGATTCCTGAAAATTTTCATAGTGAATTATTCGCTCGAATTGATAAATTCGGAATTCTTAGACCAGTTTCACCAAAACAACAATCAATGACGTAATACAAATAATAATACAAATTCTTTGTATTAAATTTATTATATGTAATTATTTATTAATATATTGTTTGTTAAACTACAATTACAGGGTCAAAAGAACAGTCAAAAAGAGGGCCCTCGCTCCTTTTTTGAAACAATATTTTCGAGATGGCGAACTTTCAGAAACAGCAAAAAATACGGACTCATGTGTTGATAACTCTCTTCGTGATATACCGGGTAATATATCTCACGTTATACCCGTTTGTCCGTTCCTTACAAAAAAATGTATTTTGGATTGCAAATTTCAAATTGTTTTTTTTGCGAAAGTGTGAAATGGTATTTGTGAGATATATAAAAATTTTAGCTTGAAACTTATCTTTAAAAATTCTGTTAATACACTAAGTAAATCAACGTTTTTATTAAGAAGATATCATAGAAAATGTTAGGTCTGCAAATATTTAAAAATACGAGCTAATCAATCTGTTTTCAAATTACAGTTAAGTGTCAGTATTTCAATGAAAAAGTCAACTAAGTATTTATTAAATAAATAATTAATGATAATAATTATAATAATAAGTTCAGTTATCCAATTATTCGTAATAAAATCTTACTAATCAGGAAAATAAAAATATAAGTTAGTGATACTAATTTTTTATTATATACTTTTATAATAAAATAAAATAAAATTTTTTAGGTGGTGCTGCGCCTAAAAGAAAACCAACAAACGAGTCTGATGTTCAGCAAATGTCCTCTGTGAATGCTAATAAGGAGCCACTAGCAAAACGGAGAAGGAAAAGTTTCTGACGGATATTAGATATATATATTACAAACAGGATATATTGCGGATGAATATATCTTTATTTCAATATATTTATATTTAATCGCTAGTAAAATTATAATTAGCAAAATTTTGATGAAACATTGAATGAAAAATAATGATAGAAAAACGTTTCAGAGTAAAATAACATTATTTTTTATATTTCCACATAAAAAATCCACATGAAATAAGTATTTTTTTTACAATTTTGTAACACTTACTCATTATTAGAATATATGTTGAATTGACAGTTTTAATTTTATAAAATTATGAAGTTTGGTTTAATTTTCAATAATTTATTTAATTTTGTTATACATTTGTTTTTTATATTGAGAATATAATAATTACGAATATATATAATAATACAATACAATTGTTATTATTACTTGATTTGCCTATATGTTAACAAAAATATTATAAAATAACAAAATCAATTAACAATATATATGCAAAAATTATTCCAGGTATAAAACCATACGTTGCAAATATAGAAAATGAATGAAATTTTAGGAAAAATTATGATGTTTATAACAAAAACTCATCGACATAATTCATGAACAACGAACAGAACAAGTTCATAAATGCATAAACTTTTCAAAGCAAGAGCATGCGCAAATAATGTTTAGATTATCGGTTGGCAAGGTAACAATATTTTGTATTTTTGAGGGTCGATTGACATTCTTGAATAATATTCTTCAATATTTAACAATAATTATACTTGTATAAAATGACTGAATTTGCATTAGTTTGGGAGGATAGAGAAATTCGTTTTGACATTCCCTACTCGTAAGTAAGGTAGATATTCACTCTACCGCCTACATTGTATATTTTTATTTAATATTAATCAATTAATATGTATTACTTTCAAAATCGTTAAAATAAAAACTGACATTTAATTTATTAATTTCGAATAATCAACAATCTCAATGAAAAAAATGATTATAACCGTTTTGGACTATTACGCACAGAGCATTTTTATTACTATTCATAATAGTCTACTTTTTATTGATATTTAAATTACTACAATTGGAATTATATTATACTTTTGTAACATAATATTTTGGGCATTTCCACAGCATTCTTAAATTAAGATCCGGTGAAAAATTGGTAGATCGAATGGATGCTGTTGAAGATTCTAAAGGAAATAGCGGAGATAAGGGACGTTTGTTAATAACAAATATCAGATTAATGTGGCATTCTCATGCTACACCTCGTGTTAATTTGAGTGAGCCTTTTGGTGTATATAATGCTCAGAATTAGTTTTTGTTTAATTAATTAATTCGTTCTATTTAATTGCAGCTATAGGATATAACTGCATAATTAACATGAGTATCAAAACAGTTATATCAAAACTAAGAGCAACGACAGATGCTCTGCATATAATGGCTGCTAATGGGTCTTCCAAATTTGAATTTATTTTTACAGATATTAGTTTATTGGACAAAAAACATTTTTCTTTGGTGATTGGTGTTCATAAGTAAGTTAAATAATTTTAATTATTTAAAGAATGATAACTCATGATCGAAGTCATGGTGTGAGAGTACATATTTTCACAATTTTTAGTCCACGTTGCATTCCTGCATTATCTTCCTAATTTCTTGGTTCGATTTAATTTTCTTTTGTTTTCACATTTGTATCCAAAATAGAAATAGACTGTTTTCTTACACTTTCCACCCTTGGGTGAAGCATCCGTACCTGGTTAAAATGCTTCCAAGCATAAATTCATTCATGGTTTAAGTTTAAAAAGTGTATTTGTTAACGCTTAAATAAATGATGGTTTATTTTCATTAATCGAAAATTCAATGATTCATCAGTCCGAGTTTTAGCACAACATAATTAAAATAAAAATTTAAATTAAAATACAAAACAAAATGTTTAATTGAAACAGCTGCATGTTCAATCTAATTATTTTAAGTAGGAAATTATAGAAACTGGGAAATGTAGAAGAGAACTTGGATTTATAGTTATATAAATTGTCTTGAAATATCGCTTAAAGATAATGAATTCGTTCCCTAATGTAATATATTATATACATATGTGTAAAATTATTATTATTATTATTATTAATCCATTAAACCATTTTTAAGAGCCTACACGTCGACAAAAATGTACAGAGACTTGAAATTAAGAGCATCCATTCTAAATAGTGGAGCTCTATCAGTCTTAAAAAATGAGCAAGTGTATCAAAAAGTAAATGGTGTTTGGAATCTTTCGAGCGACCAGGGTAATTTAGGAACATTTCTAATAACAAACATTAGAATAGTTTGGTATGCTGATCTAAACGAATGCTTCAATATCACATTGCCATATATGCAAATAGTTACGGTAATAAATTAATTGTGAATTGATATAATGTGTTGATATAAAAACTAACAGTATCTATTTATAATAAGATCCAAGTCCGCGATAGTAAATTTGGTCCAGCTTTAGTCATTATCGTTTCGGAGCAGAGTGGAGGATATTTATTAGGATTCAGAATTGATCCAGAGGATAGACTTGGAGCAGTATATAAAGAATTAATTTCACTTCACTCTGTATATAGCCAAAACCCTATATTTGGTGTAGAGTATTCATTGAAAGATCAAGTAAAGTATAACGTATACTTAAATAACATATAGGTATATTATTATTAGAAATTGATTGAAACGGTATTAATTTATAGGTTTTTAGTCCACCGCCTGCTGATCCAAATTTTGAAGATGTACAGGAATTAGATAAATCTAAAGATACTCCATCTACATTAACTACGTACATAGCCGAAGGAGAACATTCTGTTGATCGCGTTCCAATTTACAGCAAGGATTTGGGTTTGGCCATAGAAACTCCAAGAAATGGATATACAATAAAAAGTCTTTGGGAAGTCATGCCATCTTCTTCATAATTACGTTGAAGACGGCATGCTCACCGGGGGATCACAACGCAACTGCATTACTACCATAGATAAATAAACATAAATTACTTTATTACGTTTTGGGCCGGAACTTTTTTACTGTGCTCCGATTTGCATGAGACTTTGGAATTAGGATCATCTTATTCCCAAGAACAAAATAAATAAATAATTAAACTTTTGGTTCATGAACTGTCAACAGATTTTCTGAAAAGAAAAAAAAATTAATATTTACATAATTATTAAAGAATGAATGTAATTCATAATTATTAAATCATCATATTGTTATATTGAAATATTAAATACTAAAGTATTATGACTTGCGTTTGATTTGTCATAAACTATTATGTTAGTAATTTGAGTTTTTAAACAGCTCAAGAACTGACTGAAGTCGCGATAAAGTGTCAACACGTTTTATTAAAAAAATTATAGGTATATTATATTTGCATAATGTTTATTTTAATGTTTTAAAACACCATTTTAATTGTTCTTTTGATAATTAAATACTTTAACTATAGGTGTATGGCATCGTGCCTTAAGGAAAATTGCCGGAACTTCTCGTACCGTAACGAAATATTAAATGTTTTCAAATTCATTTTAATAAATACTGTAACATTGTCAAATATTTATAAGTCACCGTCGCAGTACTGTGCGCCAAACACAGGAGTTTTCTTATTAAAATCGATAATTATGGAAACATCGCAGAAACCATCGCCTTTTCTAATTTTGATACGTGCCTTTAAAATTCCTCTGTACTGGGCGTCGTCTCAATCTCTTTGAATCGACATTGGTGTTTCTAAGAGTTTTCCGCTTTCTATCTAGTTCTGTTATATTATCTGGGCAAATGTTTGGAAAAAAATATAACAGTTTAGAAATTGATGTGATTTTTTTCTCAAATCAGTACTCAAAATTACTGCAAATATTATAGTTATTGTCGTTTTTTATCATGAAATGGAAACCTCTGCTTTATTTGGTTTTCTGCCTCAATATTAAACTCATCCTAGTCTAATCTTTCAGTTTCTCTTTTCAACCGAATTATATTTGGAATCATTCCTCTAGCATGTATTTCTAATAAAGGTAAATGCATTTGCAAATCGTTTACATCTACGCTTAATACCTTTTGCTGTTTGGCATTCGAAATATTTTCTATCGTATTCAACTCTTTGTTTGAAAGTTCCAAATATATCGGTTGAATGAAACATTCCAAAATTATCGCATATGCTGTGAATATCTGATTATTTAAAACGTACAACTTTGACTTTTCTGTCTCCATTTCTTTATCCAAATTTACGAATATTGGTAGAGCAAATCGCAGGAATTCCAAATATAATTATGTTGTCGAGATTAGAGAGATTAGAGATCGCTATATATATATGCTATATTGGCGAAACAACAGAACATTATTAAACGTTCAAAACAACACGATAAACGATGATCACAGAACATTTAAAACTAAACAACCATACGTTCAATTTTTTGACGCAAAGGTTCTTTATCATGAGTCGAAAGTCTCACAAAGACGATATGCGGAATCGACTTTTATTTTCTTAGACAAACTTAGTATTAATTCGAGTTCCAATTTGACTCTTCTTCACAAAACACACAAGTAATTAACGCACAAAACGCAAACAAAAACATATCAAGAGAGTGTTTCTTTGTAACAAAGCATGTTAGTGTAAAAATAAATATGAGTTATACTTCGAAAAAGAATTAATTGGAACAATAATAAATTGTGGAACATCATATCTTGCAGAATAACAATAATTAATTAGTACACTCCTGAAATAAATACTTCAATTATAAATATATCACAGCAAAAATTACAGCAATATAGAACTATAATTAAATAACAAAAACTTGCAAATGTTTTTATCAGGAGCGCGATTTTCGTTTCAAAACTTCATTATATGCAATTTTTTAATCCATAATGTTCGTGTTTTATGAAAGTAACAATTATAGATTTTAAGCGAAATGCAATTTTTGAGGAGGCGACAAATCATGTACCCAAAATCTTAAATTACACAATCTTATATAAAAGATAATGAAAAGTTGTATAGAAAACAAAACCTGAAATATATTAACCAGTAAAATTTATTTAAATGTTAAATTTAAATAATATTGTATATCGATTTGATAGAGTTTTGCAAGGCAGACCACCATATAAAAAGCATAACATTTCCTCGAAACTGGTTTGCGAGCGACACATGTTTCGCTCGTTTAAATAGTTTAATTTTATGTGCTACTATATGAACGTATATATTTATAAAAAATAATTTTTGGTACGAGAAGTTCCAGCAATTTACCTTAAGGCACAATGCCTTAATTGCCTTAAGACAGAATTCCACTTACAGCTAGTTCATAATATTTTCAAAAACACTTGAAAGTAGTATCTTCGATTATACCACTAGTTATTTTATATGTCTACTAAATTAACGTTTGATTTATATTTTAACTTCTTTACAATTAGCACAAATATTTAAATTTTGATAATTACCTATAGTATATTACTTTCTGATAACATAATGAAAAGAAATAAATGTAATCACACGCATCATTTTTTACAAAATAACAGTTGCAGATAATTATTTTTTATGGAGATACATAGTTCAAATCTGTTAAATTAGTAAATGAATTAGAACGAACAATTTATATTTTTTACAATAAGTTAATTAATACAATCCAATGACAAGGAAAAAGATCGAATCAATTAAAAAATTATAATTTACAAAATCAATCGAACTTTCTTATTAAAAACGACAAAAATTAATTGTGTAGTTACCTAATTGGCTATGTGCGAAGGCATGGAAGGGGAAGTCAAATCGACCGAAGCGTTCGTTGTGGCTACTTTGAGCATTAAAGTAGGTCATTATGACAGAAATTTTAAAGAAAAACACATACAATATTTGTTTATTTCAAATTTAAATAAGATAATTAAAAATGAGCCACCAAAGCTGTTGTGTAGTGGGTTGTAGAAATAAGAGCAGAAAAAGTGACTGCAAATTCTATACATTTCCTACAGATAAGTGGAAAGAAAATCAACGGGAAAAGTGGATCGCGGTTAGAAGAATAAAGTAAGTATCATAACCTTATTGTTATAAAAATTCAATTCGGAGTACTATGAATATTTGTAAAATTGTTATGTTTAGCAAAAAAAAAAATTATAAGTCAATAAATTGTTATTTTATCAAAATTTAATGCTTACTAGAAAAAATTGTTTTGCAAACAATGTAATTAATACAAGGCTGTAATAATGATAAATATATATTTATATATTGTATATTGATTATGTATAACTATTATCTATCTATTAATTACATGTTATTATATAATAAATGTAATTTTATGATTAAAAGAAAAATAAAAGTTATCACATAGCGTAAAATGTTTATTTTACAATCAGTTTAATTAATACAATGCTGAAATAATGCAAAATATATATTTGTAGTGTTGATGGATCACCGTGGGTTCCCAAGCCCTATGATCGCATTTGCAGTGAATCGGACGAGGTATTGAGCCCAACCTACTTGTCAACAATATTTCCTTCAATTTACAAGACTCGAAAAGTTAAAGTCGCTTTTTTTCCTGCAATTTTATTTGATGGGTCTTGTCTTTATAATAATGCCTAAATCATGTCTTTATAATAATGTCTAAGTCTTTAGTTTGACCAAAAATAATAAAAAAGTGAGTAAATTAATTTATTATTTACTTATTCTATTGTTAAAATATTTTTATCATTATTATATTGTTTTTATCAAGAACTATTCCGAGCTCATGACATAAGCTTTAAGGCACTTAACCTTAAAAATGTTTACTGCATTTCTTTATTAAATTAATCAACACACTTAACTATGTTTTAAGTGCGTTGAAGTAAATTTAATAATTTCAATAAACATTGAGCGTTCACATTATTATTGTATAATGTTTATTATTATTTATAACAATTATTTAATATCTTTTTTCTTTAACAAACATATAAAACCCATAAAAACCACACACTAATAGCCTTAATTAGTTCATATTTATTCCGGCGCTGCATGGGCGCTGCAGTCACGCTCTGAGCGAATCGCGACTTGTCAATAAAAAAACTAAAACCGCGTTTGAATTTTTATCATTCGAGAAGTTAGTAAAAGAACATACATGTCAATTTTATATTATTCATTTAGTTCGTTGGTTGCACTGCTTAGATTTTGTGGTGCGACGAGAGATGTACAACGTAATCGCCATTTTGCGTACAGTTGTTTCGAAGTGTGTTTCAAAGTTATTAACAAACTTTAAAAATGAGTACTAAAACGTTATTAAAAGGATCCCAAACGGAAGTAGATTGTCTAGTAAAGTTTTTATTTTATTGTGCATTCATAAAGCTAATTCTACAAATGTTTCAAATACTTTTCGTTTTTTTCACAGAATACCACAAATATACTCGTGAAGCCTGAACTAGCTTTCAAATCGGAAACTAATTCTATGACCTTAACTAGACAGTTATTTGCAGTTTCAATTAGTGCTATATGTTATCTGCGAAAGATTTATTCAAAGGAATATTTTCGCCCTCGTAAAATTGGAATCTTGTCGATGCATATGTTGCAAAATGTCAAATCAGACCCCAAAATAACGAGATTTCTTAAGTCGGTTAAAGGATGCTTTGATGCAATGAAAAAAGGATATGTAATTATATATTGTATATGTATAATGTGTATATGTCGCAAAATATAATTTGGTTTTTATAATCTATTGTAGTTGCGAGATATCATTGTGGCTGTACAACCGCCCGGACAAGAAGACATTGGAAAAGCGTTGGAAAGTTATACGTTTAGAATAAAATATAGTGACGCTTGCAATTTTGAAAGTAATACAACGTTCGCCAATAGCCGGTAAGAATTAAAATTTATTATATATACATATATGTGGGTATTAATTTTTTTTTGTCAATATATTATTTCGAGTATTAAAATCATAATCTTGGCGATAATCCTAGCCTGCATTCAGTAGAAAAATGTGTTAATATAAGAGTTAAAAACAGAAAATTCATCAATCCATGGTATTAGGATATAAGAACAATAAGAAATATAGACATTAATATTGTAACCATAGATAAACAAGTATAATTGATTGTAACTTATATAATATCTTACAGAATACTAACAATAAAAATATCACAAATAGTAAATGTGCAATATATGTGTTATCTATAACTTAGTACACATATATGTTATATCTTGTCCTGATTGTAAAATAAGTTTTTAAGAAAAATTTGTTTTTTTATTGATTTATGCCCTTTGATTTCTGAGCTTTTGCCTTTTGAGTTATGAGACTTTGTTAATACATATGTTAACACCAAATGAAAATATAAATATACATTAGGGTGGTCCTTATTATGAACATTTTCAAATTTCCTTCCTTCCAGGGGCTCAAATTGATAAAAAAAAATCTCTAAAAATTTTAGCTTTTAATTTTATCTTTTAGATATTGCGAAATTGAATCAAAGTTTGATATGGAATTAGCATGGAAAAAAAATCAAAAATTTTAAAAATGTTTTTTAGATATTACTTTTTTAGATATAGTTATTAGATATATTATATATATAGACAAAGACAAAATAATTTTTTTATTCAATTTCGTGTAGGTATTGTAATGGGCGCTTTTAAATTTTTTTGCAACCAATTTATAATAGAATATAATTACTTTTTAAGTGAATTTAAGTTGAGTTACTTTAAAAATAAAAGAATTTACTGATCTGCATTCTATTAATTTTTTAATATAACATAAACCTTTTAGTACACACACTACATGTATTTAATATTTATTACTTCTAGCAAATATTTAAAAATAAAGTCACTTACTTTTTGCGATTTAAAAAATTGGTACCCAAGACAAATGTTAAATATATTGCTCAAATTATTAGTTAATTTTGTGAATCATTTTAGTATTTGTAAGAAATAATAATATTTTTTTATAAAATACATCTAGAATATAAAAAATGATTCAATATTCATGTCATCGCCCAACATATTATTTTAGGTTATTATTAAGTTAGTTAACTACTTATTTATTATATGTTATTAGAGTCTATAGTAAAGTGATCAAATTTAATAAACAAAATTTGACTTATCATAGCGCTAACATAGTAACACATAATTATATTGGTACTGTTTTTCATTATCGCCAATTGTGTGAATATATTGATCAGTATTCTTGGTAATTCAATTTTTTTTTTATAATCACATAAAGTAATCTATATAAAAGCTACCCCAGATTGAGAATAATTTACAGTTTAGTTGTGATTTATTGAAATTGTAAAGTTAATTTCTGTTATGCTTGGTGTAGTCAAGTAACTTCACTATTTACAAACATGAATATATTATATGTGAATATATGTAATAATAAAAAAATAGTTGTAAAATTTATGATTTTATTTAAGGCTCATAAAGATCGACTCATCCAAGATATCTCCAAAAACACTTGAAAGCAGTATCTTTGATTGTTTATACAATTGCTTAGAAATTGTAAAAAATATGCCAGAATTACCGAAGGGTTGCTCATTAGCCATGATGTTAACATACTATGATGGTAAAATTGTTATTCATTTATTTTTTGGTATTTATTTTGATTTATACTCTCGTACTTTTAAAATCCATTCATTATGTAGGAACTCCTGCTGAGTATCAACCGCCTGGTTTTAAGGCTTGTTCATATCAAGCATTTGAGTATCCACCAGATCTTTATAATATAGAAGTTGGTAAATGCTTCACGCCATACCACTCTATTAGTATGGGAGCGATTGCTAAGGTAATTAATTTTAAAAATATTATAGCTTTTATTGCAAAAGTTCTTCAATTTCTGAATTATATTACTGTTGTAGTGTTTTAATATTTTCAATAAATATTTTTTTTAGTTTGTAGATGTAGATATTCATACCTCGGATGCTGGTAAACAAACAAATGAAAATTGTGAAGTTGTGGAAAACTCCCAAACGGAAAATATATGCAACACGTCGGAGGCCGCTGTGAGTGTTTTTAAATATAAGTCAAAATTTACAATTATAGTCAATATATTTTATAAAAATTTGATGCAATAATAAATATATTCAGAATATGATAGTCATTGGTGGATCTAACAGTCCAGAAGTTATGATGCAGTTAAATACAATGACTGAAGATATGGGTATTTATCATGATACTTCTCTTGATGCTGTGGTAAGCATATATTTGCTTTAATGTTGTAACCACATAAATTTGCAACTTTTTAATGAAATTAAAAAATGACATTTCTCGAACATTAAGTTTTGGTATTACAATATATTTCGTGATTTTAAGTTTCTTATTTTTAGATAAATAGGTACATATATGTATACTATATATGTAATTAATATAATAAAATATAACTAAAAATAATTAATATTTAGTGAGTAATAATATTTAGTGTATAATAATAATAATATGTTTGCAATGAAAAACAAATATTTCATCATCATTAAATAAATCAATTCATTCAAGTGATAATATTCTCTATGAATTAATGTAAAGCACTATTTTACATTTTCTGCTCAAAAACGTAGTTATATAACTTCTTGGCGAGATGATTTCAAACTAGCTGTAAGTGGAGTTCTGTCTTAAGGCAATTAGGGCATCGTGCCTTAAGGCAAATTGCTGGAACTTCCCGTACCAAAAATTATTATTTTTTTAAAAACGATTAACATCTTTGAAAAAAATTTACTTTAAAAAAAATAGATTTTTGAGAAACTATAAATTTGACAAAAAATAACTTTTTTTTTGAAAAAAAAATTTTTTATTTGAAAAAAAAAAAATTTTTTTTTGAGAAAAAAAATTTTTTTTTGAAAACAAAAAAATTTTTTGAAAAAAAATGTTTTCTTCAATTTGACATATTTTGGAAATTATGAACTTTTTTTCAAAGCAATCGCACTGCTTGAACTGCATAGAGACGAAATGTCAAAGCTCGCAAGTGCCGCGCCGCCGTCTAACGCATAAGCATTGGTACGGAACCCATGGAAATGTAAAAAAAATGTATACTTATTGTTAAAATCTCTATAAAATATCTGATAATTTGATGTGCATATGTTAATGATCATTTTTAACCGCCGAATGGCATTTTTTTTTACTTTTTTCATTAGATCTCCAAAACCGCTAGACCTGCCTTCATGAAAATTTGATCAATTCTACATCTTGTCAATACAAGTAAAATGTTTTTTGAATTATTCAAATCGGACGCTCCGTTCTCTTAAAAACGGAGGTACCGTTTTCGGCACTTTTTGCCCCGTATCTTCGGAACGGCTAGACCTGACTTCGCCAGAAACTAATCAGCACGTCTCCTTATCAATACGAATCGAATGCTTTTTGAATTATTCAAATCGGTTGATCGGTGTTCCCGAAATCGTCGACGAAAATTTGTATCCGCACATACATACACACACGCACACACACACACACACACACACACACATACATCCATTTTTTCTAAGGTATGCCAAAATATTCAGAAACCTTTGAAACGTCGAGAAATGCAAAAATTTTCATTTTCGATTTTTTTGCGATTACTATAACTTGCCCTACGGGAAGTTAATTAAAGGCAATGAGATACTGTCAATTATTCGTATTGCCATTATCTATCAAAAATGATGTGCCAAATAGAAATTTTACATATATGGCAGAATTTTAATAAGAAATTGGAATTTTTAATTTCATTTCCTTTCCCATGTTTATTGATATAGTTTAAAATAATTGATATATAGTTTAGAAATGCTAGACAGGAAAAAAGCCAATTTTGATATTTATGCATATTATATATATTTGTAGATGTTTTCTCCGGTTACAAATCGCCAACTCCGACCAATCTATGCAAATTCTTGCTCAATGATTCCATCAGCAGTCAGCAAAGCTACTAATCTAACACACTTCCATAATAAAACAATTAATATTGTGGAGCGGGACGTGCAGGGGTCTCCTATGGACACCAATTATACCTATGATAGTAAAAATAAAGCTACTCCTTCAGATGTCGTCATGGATAATGACAAAGGTACGAAGTTCATAATATGATTTGAAGGTGGTTAATTATTATCTATGCTTCTCTATAATTGAAATTAAAAATTTGTTCAAAAATATTAGATTCGTTGAAATATTGGACAAATTGTTATAATAATGGCTTATGTTATGATGGTTTAAATAATTATTAACTTTCTTTATAACTATAGATAGCGATAACATATATGAAGATGTGAAAATATTATGCGTTTGCGAGAACAATGATGAACACGCTGTTATGGTGAGTTTAAATAACTTAATTCAATTTGCTTAATTTTTGCATTTTTCACTTATATCTAGAATATTTTGAGAAACTTTAGTGAAAAACAAGTAGTTTTTAATTTTTTAAGAACAAAAAAAAAGGTATTATTATTATTTATAGCAACAAATTGTCTTTTATTAAAAGCTATTTCATATTATTTTAAACTGATCATTTTTAATTTTTATTTTGTTGAATTATTTTTTAAATAGATTAATGATTTTATACATGTAATTGTACTGTCTTCTAAACCAAAAGAACTCTATCACAACCCTCAACTATTAAATCACGATTAGTAAAATTTCCAGTTAACTATTTCCTAATTATAAAAAAAATGTTTCCAATGTCTTATTTTCAATGCTAGAGGTATATTGCAAAGTTCAATTCTCCATTATTCAACCAATAACAAATATAAATTTTAAGGGCGTATTTTTTACATAGAACATATTGTATATAACCCTGATCTGGTATTTTGCCCAAAATATTTATAAGCATAGTTACTAATAATTTAATTTTATCTCTTGTAAAATTGCTTATTTTAACTTAATTTACTATTGTATTTACTATTTTTTTTATTATTTACATCTTTAGAAATAATTACCAATTGATGGCAGATTACACAACTTATGTTTTCTACTTTAACATAGTTTCATCAAAAAATTCCATACTTTTCTTGTTTTTGAGATAATGCTGGTGAATCTTTTCACTCGTAGTCGTCTTTTAAGCATTGCTTATAAGGTATTATAAATAATATAAACCTCTTTTCGGACAGATAAAAAACTTTTCATCCATTATTTTATAAACAACCTAAAACTATCAATAATTATAAATAAACTCTTTTTATGATTTTTGGCATAAGAATTTATTTTATTACTTCAAACTTTAGATATTATGTTGTGGGTGCAATTTTTGGAGCCACGGAGCTTGCTATGGATTCCTATCGCGTCTTCCGGCAGACTATATCCACATCTGTTGCATTTGCAATGATAATCATTCGCGTATTTGTAACGATGAAATGATTATGGCACTTACCAGCAAACATGATAGAATCGTGAGTATTTATATTAAACAATGATATACTGGATTTTGTATATAAAAACGTATATAATAAAAGAAAATTGAGACGTATGTAAAAATTAATAAAAAAGTAAAATAATAGAATAATAATTGTATAATTTCTTCTATAAGTATTTATAATATGTATTGTTTTTAGTGTTTAGCCTTTTTGCGAAGAATATTGGCTTTCTGCAAAGATTGTGTTCAATTCTCTTTAGATGGGATGGTACGAGAGCTTGGGATTCCTGAAAATTTTCATAGTGAATTATTCGCTCGAATTGATAAATTCGGAATTCTTAGACCAGTTTCACCAAAACAACAATCAATGACGTAATACAAATAATAATACAAATTCTTTGTATTAAATTTATTATATGTAATTATTTATTAATATATTGTTTGTTAAACTACAATTACAGGGTCAAAAGAACAGTCAAAAAGAGGGCCCTCGCTCCTTTTTTGAAACAATATTTTCGAGATGGCGAACTTTCAGAAACAGCAAAAAATACGGACTCATGTGTTGATAACTCTCTTCGTGATATACCGGGTAATATATCTCACGTTATACCCGTTTGTCCGTTCCTTACAAAAAAATGTATTTTGGATTGCAAATTTCAAATTGTTTTTTTTGCGAAAGTGTGAAATGGTATTTGTGAGATATATAAAAATTTTAGCTTGAAACTTATCTTTAAAAATTCTGTTAATACACTAAGTAAATCAACGTTTTTATTAAGAAGATATCATAGAAAATGTTAGGTCTGCAAATATTTAAAAATACGAGCTAATCAATCTGTTTTCAAATTACAGTTAAGTGTCAGTATTTCAATGAAAAAGTCAACTAAGTATTTATTAAATAAATAATTAATGATAATAATTATAATAATAAGTTCAGTTATCCAATTATTCGTAATAAAATCTTACTAATCAGGAAAATAAAAATATAAGTTAGTGATACTAATTTTTTATTATATACTTTTATAATAAAATAAAATAAAATTTTTTAGGTGGTGCTGCGCCTAAAAGAAAACCAACAAACGAGTCTGATGTTCAGCAAATGTCCTCTGTGAATGCTAATAAGGAGCCACTAGCAAAACGGAGAAGGAAAAGTTTCTGACGGATATTAGATATATATATTACAAACAGGATATATTGCGGATGAATATATCTTTATTTCAATATATTTATATTTAATCGCTAGTAAAATTATAATTAGCAAAATTTTGATGAAACATTGAATGAAAAATAATGATAGAAAAACGTTTCAGAGTAAAATAACATTATTTTTTATATTTCCACATAAAAAATCCACATGAAATAAGTATTTTTTTTACAATTTTGTAACACTTACTCATTATTAGAATATATGTTGAATTGACAGTTTTAATTTTATAAAATTATGAAGTTTGGTTTAATTTTCAATAATTTATTTAATTTTGTTATACATTTGTTTTTTATATTGAGAATATAATAATTACGAATATATATAATAATACAATACAATTGTTATTATTACTTGATTTGCCTATATGTTAACAAAAATATTATAAAATAACAAAATCAATTAACAATATATATGCAAAAATTATTCCAGGTATAAAACCATACGTTGCAAATATAGAAAATGAATGAAATTTTAGGAAAAATTATGATGTTTATAACAAAAACTCATCGACATAATTCATGAACAACGAACAGAACAAGTTCATAAATGCATAAACTTTTCAAAGCAAGAGCATGCGCAAATAATGTTTAGATTATCGGTTGGCAAGGTAACAATATTTTGTATTTTTGAGGGTCGATTGACATTCTTGAATAATATTCTTCAATATTTAACAATAATTATACTTGTATAAAATGACTGAATTTGCATTAGTTTGGGAGGATAGAGAAATTCGTTTTGACATTCCCTACTCGTAAGTAAGGTAGATATTCACTCTACCGCCTACATTGTATATTTTTATTTAATATTAATCAATTAATATGTATTACTTTCAAAATCGTTAAAATAAAAACTGACATTTAATTTATTAATTTCGAATAATCAACAATCTCAATGAAAAAAATGATTATAACCGTTTTGGACTATTACGCACAGAGCATTTTTATTACTATTCATAATAGTCTACTTTTTATTGATATTTAAATTACTACAATTGGAATTATATTATACTTTTGTAACATAATATTTTGGGCATTTCCACAGCATTCTTAAATTAAGATCCGGTGAAAAATTGGTAGATCGAATGGATGCTGTTGAAGATTCTAAAGGAAATAGCGGAGATAAGGGACGTTTGTTAATAACAAATATCAGATTAATGTGGCATTCTCATGCTACACCTCGTGTTAATTTGAGTGAGCCTTTTGGTGTATATAATGCTCAGAATTAGTTTTTGTTTAATTAATTAATTCGTTCTATTTAATTGCAGCTATAGGATATAACTGCATAATTAACATGAGTATCAAAACAGTTATATCAAAACTAAGAGCAACGACAGATGCTCTGCATATAATGGCTGCTAATGGGTCTTCCAAATTTGAATTTATTTTTACAGATATTAGTTTATTGGACAAAAAACATTTTTCTTTGGTGATTGGTGTTCATAAGTAAGTTAAATAATTTTAATTATTTAAAGAATGATAACTCATGATCGAAGTCATGGTGTGAGAGTACATATTTTCACAATTTTTAGTCCACGTTGCATTCCTGCATTATCTTCCTAATTTCTTGGTTCGATTTAATTTTCTTTTGTTTTCACATTTGTATCCAAAATAGAAATAGACTGTTTTCTTACACTTTCCACCCTTGGGTGAAGCATCCGTACCTGGTTAAAATGCTTCCAAGCATAAATTCATTCATGGTTTAAGTTTAAAAAGTGTATTTGTTAACGCTTAAATAAATGATGGTTTATTTTCATTAATCGAAAATTCAATGATTCATCAGTCCGAGTTTTAGCACAACATAATTAAAATAAAAATTAAATTAAAATACAAAACAAAATGTTTAATTGAAACAGCTGCATGTTCAATCTAATTATTTTAAGTAGGAAATTATAGAAACTGGGAAATGTAGAAGAGAACTTGGATTTATAGTTATATAAATTGTCTTGAAATATCGCTTAAAGATAATGAATTCGTTCCCTAATGTAATATATTATATACATATGTGTAAAATTATTATTATTATTATTATTAATCCATTAAACCATTTTTAAGAGCCTACACGTCGACAAAAATGTACAGAGACTTGAAATTAAGAGCATCCATTCTAAATAGTGGAGCTCTATCAGTCTTAAAAAATGAGCAAGTGTATCAAAAAGTAAATGGTGTTTGGAATCTTTCGAGCGACCAGGGTAATTTAGGAACATTTCTAATAACAAACATTAGAATAGTTTGGTATGCTGATCTAAACGAATGCTTCAATATCACATTGCCATATATGCAAATAGTTACGGTAATAAATTAATTGTGAATTGATATAATGTGTTGATATAAAAACTAACAGTATCTATTTATAATAAGATCCAAGTCCGCGATAGTAAATTTGGTCCAGCTTTAGTCATTATCGTTTCGGAGCAGAGTGGAGGATATTTATTAGGATTCAGAATTGATCCAGAGGATAGACTTGGAGCAGTATATAAAGAATTAATTTCACTTCACTCTGTATATAGCCAAAACCCTATATTTGGTGTAGAGTATTCATTGAAAGATCAAGTAAAGTATAACGTATACTTAAATAACATATAGGTATATTATTATTAGAAATTGATTGAAACGGTATTAATTTATAGGTTTTTAGTCCACCGCCTGCTGATCCAAATTTTGAAGATGTACAGGAATTAGATAAATCTAAAGATACTCCATCTACATTAACTACGTACATAGCCGAAGGAGAACATTCTGTTGATCGCGTTCCAATTTACAGCAAGGATTTGGGTTTGGCCATAGAAACTCCAAGAAATGGATATACAATAAAAAGTCTTTGGGAAGTCATGCCATCTTCTTCATAATTACGTTGAAGACGGCATGCTCACCGGGGGATCACAACGCAACTGCATTACTACCATAGATAAATAAACATAAATTACTTTATTACGTTTTGGGCCGGAACTTTTTTACTGTGCTCCGATTTGCATGAGACTTTGGAATTAGGATCATCTTATTCCCAAGAACAAAATAAATAAATAATTAAACTTTTGGTTCATGAACTGTCAACAGATTTTCTGAAAAGAAAAAAAAATTAATATTTACATAATTATTAAAGAATGAATGTAATTCATAATTATTAAATCATCATATTGTTATATTGAAATATTAAATACTAAAGTATTATGACTTGCGTTTGATTTGTCATAAACTATTATGTTAGTAATTTGAGTTTTTAAACAGCTCAAGAACTGACTGAAGTCGCGATAAAGTGTCAACACGTTTTATTAAAAAAATTATAGGTATATTATATTTGCATAATGTTTATTTTAATGTTTTAAAACACCATTTTAATTGTTCTTTTGATAATTAAATACTTTAACTATAGGTGTATGGCATCGTGCCTTAAGGAAAATTGCCGGAACTTCTCGTACCGTAACGAAATATTAAATGTTTTCAAATTCATTTTAATAAATACTGTAACATTGTCAAATATTTATAAGTCACCGTCGCAGTACTGTGCGCCAAACACAGGAGTTTTCTTATTAAAATCGATAATTATGGAAACATCGCAGAAACCATCGCCTTTTCTAATTTTGATACGTGCCTTTAAAATTCCTCTGTACTGGGCGTCGTCTCAATCTCTTTGAATCGACATTGGTGTTTCTAAGAGTTTTCCGCTTTCTATCTAGTTCTGTTATATTATCTGGGCAAATGTTTGGAAAAAAATATAACAGTTTAGAAATTGATGTGATTTTTTTCTCAAATCAGTACTCAAAATTACTGCAAATATTATAGTTATTGTCGTTTTTTATCATGAAATGGAAACCTCTGCTTTATTTGGTTTTCTGCCTCAATATTAAACTCATCCTAGTCTAATCTTTCAGTTTCTCTTTTCAACCGAATTATATTTGGAATCATTCCTCTAGCATGTATTTCTAATAAAGGTAAATGCATTTGCAAATCGTTTACATCTACGCTTAATACCTTTTGCTGTTTGGCATTCGAAATATTTTCTATCGTATTCAACTCTTTGTTTGAAAGTTCCAAATATATCGGTTGAATGAAACATTCCAAAATTATCGCATATGCTGTGAATATCTGATTATTTAAAACGTACAACTTTGACTTTTCTGTCTCCATTTCTTTATCCAAATTTACGAATATTGGTAGAGCAAATCGCAGGAATTCCAAATATAATTATGTTGTCGAGATTAGAGAGATTAGAGATCGCTATATATATATGCTATATTGGCGAAACAACAGAACATTATTAAACGTTCAAAACAACACGATAAACGATGATCACAGAACATTTAAAACTAAACAACCATACGTTCAATTTTTTGACGCAAAGGTTCTTTATCATGAGTCGAAAGTCTCACAAAGACGATATGCGGAATCGACTTTTATTTTCTTAGACAAACTTAGTATTAATTCGAGTTCCAATTTGACTCTTCTTCACAAAACACACAAGTAATTAACGCACAAAACGCAAACAAAAACATATCAAGAGAGTGTTTCTTTGTAACAAAGCATGTTAGTGTAAAAATAAATATGAGTTATACTTCGAAAAAGAATTAATTGGAACAATAATAAATTGTGGAACATCATATCTTGCAGAATAACAATAATTAATTAGTACACTCCTGAAATAAATACTTCAATTATAAATATATCACAGCAAAAATTACAGCAATATAGAACTATAATTAAATAACAAAAACTTGCAAATGTTTTTATCAGGAGCGCGATTTTCGTTTCAAAACTTCATTACATGCAATTTTTTAATCCATAATGTTCGTGTTTTATGAAAGTAACAATTATAGATTTTAAGCGAAATGCAATTTTTGAGGAGGCGACAAATCATGTACCCAAAATCTTAAATTACACAATCTTATATAAAAGATAATGAAAAGTTGTATAGAAAACAAAACCTGAAATATATTAACCAGTAAAATTTATTTAAATGTTAAATTTAAATAATATTGTATATCGATTTGATAGAGTTTTGCAAGACCACCATATAAAAAGCATAACATTTCCTCGAAACTGGTTTGCGAGCGACACATGTTTCGCTCGTTTAAATAGTTTAATTTTATGTGCTACTATATGAACGTATATATTTATAAAAAATAATTTTTGGTACGAGAAGTTCCAGCAATTTACCTTAAGGCACAATGCCTTAATTGCCTTAAGACAGAATTCCACTTACAGCTAGTTCATAATATTTTCAAAAACACTTGAAAGTAGTATCTTCGATTATACCACTAGTTATTTTATATGTCTACTAAATTAACGTTTGATTTATATTTTAACTTCTTTACAATTAGCACAAATATTTAAATTTTGATAATTACCTATAGTATATTACTTTCTGATAACATAATGAAAAGAAATAAATGTAATCACACGCATCATTTTTTACAAAATAACAGTTGCAGATAATTATTTTTTATGGAGATACATAGTTCAAATCTGTTAAATTAGTAAATGAATTAGAACGAACAATTTATATTTTTTACAATAAGTTAATTAATACAATCCAATGACAAGGAAAAAGATCGAATCAATTAAAAAATTATAATTTACAAAATCAATCGAACTTTCTTATTAAAAACGACAAAAATTAATTGTGTAGTTACCTAATCGCGACTTGTCAATAAAAAAACTAAAACCGCGTTTGAATTTTTATCATTCGAGAAGTTAGTAAAAGAACATACATGTCAATTTTATATTATTCATTTAGTTCGTTGGTAGCACTGCTTAGATTTTGTGGTGCGTCGAGAGATGTACAACGTAATCGCCATTTTGCGTACAGTTGTTTCGAAGTGTGTTTCAAAGTTATTAACAAACTTTAAAAATGAGTACTAAAACGTTATTAAAAGGATCCCAAACGGAAGTAGATTGTCTAGTAAAGTTTTTATTTTATTGTGCATTCATAAAGCTAATTCTACAAATGTTTCAAATACTTTTCGTTTTTTTCACAGAATACCACAAATATACTCGTGAAGCCTGAACTAGCTTTCAAATCGGAAACTAATTCTATGACCTTAACTAGACAGTTATTTGCAGTTTCAATTAGTGCTATATGTTATCTGCGAAAGATTTATTCAAAGGAATATTTTCGCCCTCGTAAAATTGGAATCTTGTCGATGCATATGTTGCAAAATGTCAAATCAGACCCCAAAATAACGAGATTTCTTAAGTGGGTTAAAGGATGCTTTGATGCAATGAAAAAAGGATATGTAATTATATATTGTATATGTATAATGTGTATATGTCGCAAAATATAATTTGTTTTTTATAATCTATTGTAGTTGCGAGATATCATTGTGGCTGTACAACCGCCCGGACAAGAAGACATTGGAAAAGCGTTGGAAAGTTATACGTTTAGAATAAAATATAGTGACGCTTGCAATTTTGAAAGTAATACAACGTTCGCCAATAGCCGGTAAGAATTAAAATTTATTATATATACATATATGTGGGTATTAATTTTTTTTTGTCAATATATTATTTCGAGTATTAAAATCATAATAATCGCGCATACCATCAATAAAAAACCATAATTTAAAAAAAATAAAAATTTTACAATCCATACGTTTTGGCGATAATCCTAGCCTGCATTCAGTAGAAAAATGTGTTAATATAAGAGTTAAAAACAGAAAATTCATCAATCCATGGTATTAGGATATAAGAACAATAAGAAATATAGACATTAATATTGTAACCATAGATAAACAAGTATAATTGATTGTAACTAATATAATATCTTACAGAATACTAACAATAAAAATATCACAAATAATAAATGTGCAATATATGTGTTATCTATAACTTAGTACACATATATGTTATATCTTGTCCTGATTGTAAAATAAGTTTTTAAGAAAAATTTGTTTTTTTATTGATTTATGCCCTTTGATTTCTGAGCTTTTGCCTTTTGAGTTATGAGACTTTGTTAATACATATGTTAACACCAAATGAAAATATAAATATACATTAGGGTGGTCCTTATTATGAACATTTTCAAATTTCCTTCCTTCCAGGGGCTCAAATTGATAAAAAAAAATCTCTAAAAATTTTAGCTTTTAATTTTATCTTTTAGATATTGCGAAATTGAATCAAAGTTTGATATGGAATTAGCATGGAAAAAAAATCAAAAATTTTAAAAATGTTTTTTAGATATTACTTTTTTAGATATAGTTATTAGATATATTATATATATAGACAAAGACAAAATAATTTTTTTATTCAATTTCGTGTAGGTATTGTAATGGGCGCTTTTAAATTTTTTTGCAACCAATTTATAATAGAATATAATTACTTTTTAAGTGAATTTAAGTTGAGTTACTTTAAAAATAAAAGAATTTACTGATCTGCATTCTATTAATTTTTTAATATAACATAAACCTTTTAGTACACACACTACATGTATTTAATATTTATTACTTCTAGCAAATATTTAAAAATAAAGTCACTTACTTTTTGCGATTTAAAAAATCGGTACCCAAGACAAATGTTAAATATATTGCTCAAATTATTAGTTAATTTTGTGAATCATTTTAGTATTTGTAAGAAATAATAATATTTTTTTATAAAATACATCTAGAATATAAAAAATGATTCAATATTCATGTCATCGCCCAACATATTATTTTAGGTTATTATTAAGTTAGTTAACTACTTATTTATTATATGTTATTAGAGTCTATAGTAAAGTGATCAAATTTAATAAACAAAATTTGACTTATCATAGCGCTAACATAGTAACACATAATTATATTGGTACTGTTTTTCATTATCGCCAATTGTGTGAATATATTGATCAGTATTCTTGGTAATTCAATTTTTTTTTTATAATCACATAAAGTAATCTATATAAAAGCTACCCCAGATTGAGAATAATTTACAGTTTAGTTGTGATTTATTGAAATTGTAAAGTTAATTTCTGTTATGCTTGGTGTAGTCAAGTAACTTCACTATTTACAAACATGAATATATTATATGTGAATATATGTAATAATAAAAAAATAGTTGTAAAATTTATGATTTTATTTAAGGCTCATAAAGATCGACTCATCCAAGATATCTCCAAAAACACTTGAAAGCAGTATCTTTGATTGTTTATACAATTGCTTAGAAATTGTAAAAAATATGCCAGAATTACCGAAGGGTTGCTCATTAGCCATGATGTTAACATACTATGATGGTAAAATTGTTATTCATTTATTTTTTGGTATTTATTTTGATTTATACTCTCGTACTTTTAAAATCCATTCATTATGTAGGAACTCCTGCTGAGTATCAACCGCCTGGTTTTAAGGCTTGTTCATATCAAGCATTTGAGTATCCACCAGATCTTTATAATATAGAAGTTGGTAAATGCTTCACGCCATACCACTCTATTAGTATGGGAGCGATTGCTAAGGTAATTAATTTTAAAAATATTATAGCTTTTATTGCAAAAGTTCTTCAATTTCTGAATTATATTACTGTTGTAGTGTTTTAATATTTTCAATAAATATTTTTTTTAGTTTGTAGATGTAGATATTCATACCTCGGATGCTGGTAAACAAACAAATGAAAATTGTGAAGTTGTGGAAAACTCCCAAACGGAAAATATATGCAACACGTCGGAGGCCGCTGTGAGTGTTTTTAAATATAAGTCAAAATTTACAATTATAGTCAATATATTTTATAAAAATTTGATGCAATAATAAATATATATCAGAATATGATAGTCATTGGTGGATCTAACAGTCCAGAAGTTATGATGCAGTTAAATACAATGACTGAAGATATGGGTATTTATCATGATACTTCTCTTGATGCTGTGGTAAGCATATATTTGCTTTAATGTTGTAACCACATAAATTTGCAACTTTTTAATGAAATTAAAAAATGACATTTCTCGAACATTAAGTTTTGGTATTACAATATATTTCGTGATTTTAAGTTTCTTATTTTTAGATAAATAGGTACATATATGTATACTATATATGTAATTAATATAATAAAATATAACTAAAAATAATTAATATTTAGTGAGTAATAATATTTAGTGTATAATAATAATAATATGTTTGCAATGAAAAACAAATATTTCATCATCATTAAATAAATCAATTCATTCAAGTGATAATATTCTCTATGAATTAATGTAAAGCACTATTTTACATTTTCTGCTCAAAAACGTAGTTATATAACTTCTTGGCGAGATGATTTCAAACTAGCTGTAAGTGGAGTTCTGTCTTAAGGCAATTAGGGCATCGTGCCTTAAGGCAAATTGCTGGAACTTCCCGTACCAAAAATTATTATTTTTTTAAAAACGATTAACATCTTTGAAAAAAATTTACTTTAAAAAAAATAGATTTTTGAGAAACTATAAATTTGACAAAAAATAACTTTTTTTTTGAAAAAAAAATTTTTTATTTCTTCAATTTGACATATTTTGGAAATTATGAACTTTTTTTCAAAGCAATCGCACTGCTTGAACTGCATAGAGACGAAATGTCAAAGCTCGCAAGTGCCGCGCCGCCGTCTAACGCATAAGCATTGGTACGGAACCCATGGAAATGTAAAAAAAAATGTATACTTATTGTTAAAATCTCTATAAAATATCTGATAATTTGATGTGCATATGTTTAATGATCATTTTTAACCGCCGAATGGCATTTTTTTTTACTTTTTTCATTAGATCTCCAAAACCGCTAGACCTGCCTTCATGAAAATTTGATCAATTCTACATCTTGTCAATACAAGTAAAATGTTTTTTGAATTATTCAAATCGGACGCTCCGTTCTCTTAAAAACGGAGGTACCGTTTTCGGCACTTTTTGCCCCGTATCTTCGGAACGGCTAGACCTGACTTCGCCAGAAACTAATCAGCACGTCTCCTTATCAATACGAATCGAATGCTTTTTGAATTATTCAAATCGGTTGATCGGTGTTCCCGAAATCGTCGACGAAAATTTGTATCCGCACATACATACACACACGCACACACACACACACACACACACACACACATACATCCATTTTTTCTAAGGTATGCCAAAATATTCAGAAACCTTTGAAACGTCGAGAAATGCAAAAATTTTCATTTTCGATTTTTTTGCGATTACTATAACTTGCCCTACGGGAAGTTAATTAAAGGCAATGAGATACTGTCAATTATTCGTATTGCCATTATCTATCAAAAATGATGTGCCAAATAGAAATTTTACATATATGGCAGAATTTTAATAAGAAATTGGAATTTTTAATTTCATTTCCTTTCCCATGTTTATTGATATAGTTTAAAATAATTGATATATAGTTTAGAAATGCTAGACAGGAAAAAAGCCAATTTTGATATTTATGCATATTATATATATTTGTAGATGTTTTCTCCGGTTACAAATCGCCAACTCCGACCAATCTATGCAAATTCTTGCTCAATGATTCCATCAGCAGTCAGCAAAGCTACTAATCTAACACACTTCCATAATAAAACAATTAATATTGTGGAGCGGGACGTGCAGGGGTCTCCTATGGACACCAATTATACCTATGATAGTAAAAATAAAGCTACTCCTTCAGATGTCGTCATGGATAATGACAAAGGTACGAAGTTCATAATATGATTTGAAGGTGGTTAATTATTATCTATGCTTCTCTATAATTGAAATTAAAAATTTGTTCAAAAATATTAGATTCGTTGAAATATTGGACAAATTGTTATAATAATGGCTTATGTTATGATGGTTTAAATAATTATTAACTTTCTTTATAACTATAGATAGCGATAACATATATGAAGATGTGAAAATATTATGCGTTTGCGAGAACAATGATGAACACGCTGTTATGGTGAGTTTAAATAACTTAATTCAATTTGCTTAATTTTTGCATTTTTCACTTATATCTAGAATATTTTGAGAAACTTTAGTGAAAAACAAGTAGTTTTTAATTTTTTAAGAACAAAAAAAAAGGTATTATTATTATTTATAGCAACAAATTGTCTTTTATTAAAAGCTATTTCATATTATTTTAAACTGATCATTTTTAATTTTTATTTTGTTGAATTATTTTTTAAATAGATTAATGATTTTATACATGTAATTGTACTGTCTTCTAAACCAAAAGAACTCTATCACAACCCTCAACTATTAAATCACGATTAGTAAAATTTCCAGTTAACTATTTCCTAATTATAAAAAAAATGTTTCCAATGTCTTATTTTCAATGCTAGAGGTATATTGCAAAGTTCAATTCTCCATTATTCAACCAATAACAAATATAAATTTTAAGGGCGTATTTTTTACATAGAACATATTGTATATAACCCTGATCTGGTATTTTGCCCAAAATATTTATAAGCATAGTTACTAATAATTTAATTTTATCTCTTGTAAAATTGCTTATTTTAACTTAATTTACTATTGTATTTACTATTTTTTTTATTATTTACATCTTTAGAAATAATTACCAATTGATGGCAGATTACACAACTTATGTTTTCTACTTTAACATAGTTTCATCAAAAAATTCCATACTTTTCTTGTTTTTGAGATAATGCTGGTGAATCTTTTCACTCGTAGTCGTCTTTTAAGCATTGCTTATAAGGTATTATAAATAATATAAACCTCTTTTCGGACAGATAAAAAACTTTTCATCCATTATTTTATAAACAACCTAAAACTATCAATAATTATAAATAAACTCTTTTTATGATTTTTGGCATAAGAATTTATTTTATTACTTCAAACTTTAGATATTATGTTGTGGGTGCAATTTTTGGAGCCACGGAGCTTGCTATGGATTCCTATCGCGTCTTCCGGCAGACTATATCCACATCTGTTGCATTTGCAATGATAATCATTCGCGTATTTGTAACGATGAAATGATTATGGCACTTACCAGCAAACATGATAGAATCGTGAGTATTTATATTAAACAATGATATACTGGATTTTGTATATAAAAACGTATATAATAAAAGAAAATTGAGACGTATGTAAAAATTAATAAAAAAGTAAAATAATAGAATAATAATTGTATAATTTCTTCTATAAGTATTTATAATATGTATTGTTTTTAGTGTTTAGCCTTTTTGCGAAGAATATTGGCTTTCTGCAAAGATCGTGTTCAATTCTCTTTAGATGGGATGGTACGAGAGCTTGGGATTCCTGAAAATTTTCATAGTGAATTATTCGCTCGAATTGATAAATTCGGAATTCTTAGACCAGTTTCACCAAAACAACAATCAATGACGTAATACAAATAAAAATACAAATTCTTTGTATTAAATTTATTATATGTAATTATTTATTAATATATTGTTTGTTAAACTACAATTACAGGGTCAAAAGAACAGTCAAAAAGAGGGCCCTCGCTCCTTTTTTGAAACAATATTTTCGAGATGGCGAACTTTCAGAAACAGCAAAAAATACGGACTCATGTGTTGATAACTCTCTTCGTGATATACCGGGTAATATATCTCACGTTATACCCGTTTGTCCGTTCCTTACAAAAAAATGTATTTTGGATTGCAAATTTCAAATTGTTTTTTTTGCGAAAGTGTGAAATGGTATTTGTGAGATATATAAAAATTTTAGCTTGAAACTTATCTTTAAAAATTCTGTTAATACACTAAGTAAATCAACGTTTTTATTAAGAAGATATCATAGAAAATGTTAGGTCTGCAAATATTTAAAAATACGAGCTAATCAATCTGTTTTCAAATTACAGTTAAGTGTCAGTATTTCAATGAAAAAGTCAACTAAGTATTTATTAAATAAATAATTAATGATAATAATTATAATAATAAGTTCAGTTATCCAATTATTCGTAATAAAATCTTACTAATCAGGAAAATAAAAATATAAGTTAGTGATACTAATTTTTTATTATATACTTTTATAATAAAATAAAATAAAATTTTTTAGGTGGTGCTGCGCCTAAAAGAAAACCAACAAACGAGTCTGATGTTCAGCAAATGTCCTCTGTGAATGCTAATAAGGAGCCACTAGCAAAACGGAGAAGGAAAAGTTTCTGACGGATATTAGATATATATATTACAAACAGGATATATTGCGGATGAATATATCTTTATTTCAATATATTTATATTTAATCGCTAGTAAAATTATAATTAGCAAAATTTTGATGAAACATTGAATGAAAAATAATGATAGAAAAACGTTTCAGAGTAAAATAACATTATTTTTTATATTTCCACATAAAAAATCCACATGAAATAAGTATTTTTTTTACAATTTTGTAACACTTACTCATTATTAGAATATATGTTGAATTGACAGTTTTAATTTTATAAATTATGAAGTTTGGTTTAATTTTCAATAATTTATTTAATTTTGTTATACATTTGTTTTTTATATTGAGAATATAATAATTACGAATATATATAATAATACAATACAATTGTTATATATAACTTCCGTAGGGTAAGTTATTGTAATGGGCCGAAAATCGGAATTGAAAATTTTTACATTTCTCGACGTTTTGAAGGTTTCTGAACGTTTTGGCATACCTCAGAAAAAATGGATGTGTGTGTGTGTGTGTGTGTGTGTGTGTGTGTGTGTGTGTATGTATGTATGGATACAATTTTCGTCCACGTTTTCGGGCGTACGGATCAACCGATTTGAATGGTTTAAAAAACATTCGATTCCTATTAATAAAGATAGGTCCAGCTTTACGGAGATAAGGAGCAAGAGTGCAGAAAATAGAAATCGAGTTTTGAGAGAACGGAGCATCCGATTTGAATGATCTAAAAAACATTCCATTAGTAATGATTGGGAGAAAGGGTTATTAGTTTTTCGCAAAGGCAGGCCCAGCCATTCCGGAGATACAGAGCTAAATGTACAAAAAATTGCAGTTTTTGAGAGAACTAAGCGTCCGATTCAATTGATTCAAAGAACTTTCTGCTTGTCTTAACAAATAATTGATTTTGGAAAAAAAATTTTGTACCATTTTTTTTTTTTTTTTTTTTCTTTTTTTTTTTTTTTAATTTTTGTATATCGAAAATATTTCAGATTTTATTTTTAATTCTGACTATAGTTCTAATATACTTTAAACAAATAATTTCAACTCTGTAATTCAGTTTATATAATTATTATAAATATTAGACAATAATACAATATTTATAATAATCTATTTGAAAACATTCAATATTCCTCGAACGTTTCGTTACGGTACGGGAAGTTCCAGCAATTTGCCGTAAGGCACGATGCCACCCACCCCACTAGTTATTACTTGATTTGCCTATATGTTAACAAAATATTATAAAATAACAAAATCAATTAACAATATATATATGCAAAAGTTATTCCAGGTATAAAACCATACGTTGCAAATATAGAAAATGAATGAAATTTTAGGAAAAAATTATGATGTTTATAACAAAAACTCATCGACATAATTCATGAACAACGAACAGAACAAGTTCATAAATGCATAAACTTTTCAAAGCAAGAGCATGCGCAAATAATGTTTAGATTATCGGTTGGCAAGGTAACAATATTTTGTATTTTTGAGGGTCGATTGACATTCTTGAATAATATTCTTCAATATTTAACAATAATTATACTTGTATAAATGATGACTGAATTTGCATTAGTTTGGGAGGATAGAGAAATTCGTTTTGACATTCCCTACTCGTA
>NW_020536690.1:0-19650 GCF_003426905.1 Ctenocephalides felis
GAAAATATGGCGAATTTTTTGTATTTTACATTTTTCAACGGATATCAAACATCAAACAAACTACGGCAACCAAACAAAAACTTTGTTGCTGATTGGTAGCTGACTTGCCAACAATACAATAACAAAATACATTTCGACTACGTCTGCAAACCTAAAAATTTAACTGAAGCCATATGTAAGTGAAATTCTCAATTACTTATATACCTCAGAAGATTTTGTATTTCTAGTTATTATTTTATACTATAAATTCACTTTTTCATTTCAGGACAGGGGTAAAAATTACTATATAATAAAAAGAACTTGTTTACTAAATTAATATAAACGTTCTATGGAATTTGAAATTAGAAGTATGTAAAATAAGATGCAAAAATTAATATAAAGAAAATAAAATATAAATATCTAATCGCTCTAGCGATGCCAAAACTAAATTCTTGAATTAAAGAATTTTTCATGAAATTTGCCAACATACTTCAGTAAATTTTTTTAAAAGGAGGGATGTTTTGAAAATTTATAGTTTAAAAAATAGCCCTGGTTCTAGAAAACTCGGCGTGTATTGTGGTTAATTTTTATTAATTTTGTTCATTTTAACTTTGGAATCGTAACCGTGTATAACATTTCTATGACTATAGTATAAAAGTACCACCATTGCCCCAAGTTTTTCAAAATTAAGAGCTTTTGTTGAACTATCGTATGAATTTATAATTTCATAATCGGTCTACTTTGCGAGGACTTTCTTTAAAAAAAATACTAAATTATATTGCCAATACATTGCTTCATCAAAAGTTGGCACATTTAAGCAGGTATTGGTAAAATACTTCACAATTTTGTTATCGAAAAATTTTGAGTACATCTAATGCGTTTCACACTACAAACTCAAGATGTCCTGAAGATGGAACATACATGGTTCCGGAACGTTTACAATAAATAACATTTTTTTAAAATGGTCTTTAACTTCCCGTAGAGTAAGTTATAGTAATCGCAAAAAAATGGAAAATGAATTTTTTTGAACATATTTACGTTTCAAAGCCTTCTGAAGATTTTGGCTTACCATAGAAAAAGTGTGTATGTGTATGTATGTGCGGATACATTTTTAACTTCCCGTAGGGCAAGTTATAGTAATCGCAAAAAAATCGAAAATGAAAATTTTTATATATATTTACGTTACAAAGGTTTCTGAATATTTTGGCATACCTTAGAAAAAATGGATGTATGTGTGTGTGTGCGTGTGTGTGTGCGTGTGTGTGTGCGTGTGTGTATGTGTGTGCGGATACAAATTTTCGTCGACGATTTCGGGAACACCGATCAACCGATTTGAATAATTCAAAAAACATTCGATTCGTATTGATAAGAAGACGTGCTGATTTTTTCGTGAAGACAGGTCTAGCCGTTCCGAAAATACGGGGCAAAAATTGCCGCAAAGTGTAACTCAGTTTTTGAGATAACGCAGCATCCGATTTGAATTTGCCTTGCACCACTAGTTGATTTTTTATTACCATTGGATTCTTACATATAATTCGTACATAATATGTGTGCGTGATGTATGCATATCTAACGTATGTATGTATAAAATTAGAATATTCTAAAATTGGCAAAATCTGCATATATCTCATTCCATCTCCCAGAGGATGATTCACGCAGCCAGAGGATAATATATATCCAAGTGAGTCACCGTCGAGTGCCACGTAGTCTATTATACGCGTTCCAATAATTTACTATAGCTGTAGTTACGGCTACATCTACATCACAACTCCATAATATCACAGCACTTACTGATTACTTTACAAGTGAAATGGATCCCATCAACGCTCATAGCTACCCACATTGCAATACACACTACACAAATACACAAAAACAAAAGCATTTTCCAAGCTAGAAAACTCGTCAACGTGTCCAATGTTGTACGTTGTTTTGTTTTAACGACTACGAGAAAAACTCGGTATATTGTTATTGTATTTTCATTATTTGAATCAGTATTTTTATGGCTGTTAATTCTTTGGAAATATTAGTATTTTAGACTTAATATTTTGTTGTTTGATGAAAATATTAGGTGAATAATTATACGTCTATGGGCTTAGCTAGAGGGTAGATTGTGTCTGTTGCTGCCGTCTGGTGCATGGATGATGACTAGAATTCTATTACCTTGAACAAATTGTTTAAATATTACCAGGTTTCATTTTTAACTTTTTTTTGTAACAATGCTCAACTTTTTAGTGCAACCCAAATGTTTTTAAACTTATATATCAAAACTCTTAATGTCGATCTTAATTTTAAAAATATTAAATTCATAGTTTATAAAATAGCCTTAATTCTAGAAAAGCTAGTGCAATTGTGACATTATTTTTATCTACGGTCCTAAAAATGTTATTTACGGTTAAGGTTGCAAAGTTCAAATGAACAAATACAAAATTAACATAGCTTGACTGCTCTTGGCTGTTAAAATCTCGTAATATTCAAAATGTACAAGATAATTTTTTTCCTCAAATATGAAGAATAATGTGTATTTTTTGTCTCATTTTTGAACAGTATAACAACCTAAAAGTTCTGTGAGCTGTCTTAAAAATTTTAATCCAACTTCGCGTTTTAGAAGGAAATCCGACAGTTTATCTATTTAGTATATTTTATTATTAAAATTTTTCTGATTCTGATGATATATTTTTACCTGTACCAATGCTAGAAAAAAGCTGTTTTTACTTTTCACATTTCAGATGTGTATTTTTAAGTGAGGATATTATAACAGCTTGTTATCAGGTTGTCCTGCGTTTGTATGAATCCTTAAACCTTGTGGTTGCAAGAACACAGCTTTTGCCATAATAAAGCTTATAATGACTTTAATATAATATAATATATTGCAGTATTTTGATGGTCTTTAATTTATTGTATACATAGAAATACTGAATGTGTTAAATTCCTTCAATAATATGAGCAAATTGCATAATAAGGCACACGTCATTAGCCTAATATGTAATTCACATTGGAATAATAGTCGCAAAGCTTAATAAATAAATAGTTATAAGAAATATCAGTAAATGGGTTCATTTTGAACAAGATTTTAATGTGTTATTTTTTATTTTTCACAAGACAAAAAAAAATTATTTGATGTTTTTTTCATGCAACTCCTCATAAATATAGGATAATTCGAATTACATTAACATGTTTTTTAATTGACACTATCTAGTAGTGATTTCCAATAATTGATTCTTACTTATTTTTTAAGTTCGTTTTTTAGTAATTGAATTTGCGAGCTGTAGGAGAATTATTTCACCTTTATATATAGACAATTGTAACAAAAGCAAAGATTGTTTATATCATTCATTTTGAATTTTGATTTTTAAATACATTTCTTCAATTTTTGGGAGAAACATGCAGATAGAAATAGATACAGGAGCAAATTTAATTGTAATAAAACGAAATATTCTCAAGAAGTTTGGTCAGATTTTGGTGTAATTTATATCAGTATTTATAAAAATTCTTTTATCAGTGGACAAATAAAATATCATCTGTATTTTCAGATATAAACCAACTACAATTTTAAAAACTCAGTGTCTTATTCGTATTCTAAAAAACTTGCAACATTTTAGGCCTTTGTAGAATTTATTTTTAGTAATTTTGCATAATTCATTAATATTCAACTTAGTTTAATTGTACTTTTAGCAATCGATAAAGTAATTTGAAAAGGCAGAAAATATTATTACTATAGGTGATACTTCACTAGCACTATTTCTTCCATTGTTTGAATTTAAAAAATTATCTCTAGTGTCAGTTCAACATGTAGGAAAAATTCTTCTGCATGATTGTGCACAATCATGCATAAAATTCCGGACATCTATAATGATTTATATTTGCTTTTTATTCCTTATAATAGATTTTGTTCGTGAATTCCGTCTATACATGATAATAACCTCCACCGTATTTGCGCACTTGTTGTATCTTAATAACACTTCTGATAATAGAAAATAATTGAGTTCTCCGGAAATTGAGCTTGTGCGCTCTCGAAATTTGAATGGGTTTCGTTCGTTGATGCTCTGAATAACCATATATGTGTCTACACACATGCACATATCGTCATAAAATTTTATATGTCTAAAATACTTCTGAACTATCTGCACAGACAATATTGTAGGTATTGGGTGGAGAACTTCAGTGTTATTTGCATTCAAATCACTTACTATAAAATTTAAATGAAGAGGTTTTTAATAACATATATAAGTCTGCTTTTATCTAAGAGAAATAAATTTTTATTCCACTATTTCTATATCTGAAACAACTATTCTACTGCTATATGTCAGATCACGCTCAAAATATATTTTGCTGGAAGTTCAAACCTCCAGAGGGATGAATCAGGGACGTAAACGGCGTCCGATGAGACATAAAGTTGTCCGTTCAGGAAAGTTTAAATTTCAAATGACGTCATTTGGATGATTTATTTAAATAGGATATAATAAGCTTGATATAAATCAGAATCAAAGGTGTGAGTGGTATTTTGCCTTAAACCAATTTATCTGATCTGGGTCATACACTATATGTGAAAATAATCAACTTATTGTAATTTTAAGAAATAGCAGATCTCAATTTTTATAGGGTCGATTAACTATTAATTTTTTAAAATTAAGTTTGCGTTCTTAATTAACAACTAATTAATAGCAAAACCAATTATATATACTATACACGTTATACGTCCTAAGCTCGCAGTTTTTTTAGAATTTTTCAGAAGAACCTAAAGTTTTTCAAAATTTTAATTCAAACCAGTATGTATAAATGTGTATAAACCATTATGTATCACTATGTGAAGTATTTATTAAAATTATCAAATAAATTGTTGAATTATTGGCTCACATATAACATATTTATTCTAATGTTAGTATCAAATGATTCAGGATGACAAAGTGTCTAGAAAACATAACATTAGGATATCGTATTTTCTCTAAAACTCCTTCGAGAAGTTAATCAAATATTTAAATAACCATAAATCATCTAAATTCATATATATTATCAATCATACTATTTTTTATTTACTTGTTTGCTTTTAAGAACATGGTGTTTGTTCGAAACAAAAAATGCAGAATCAAAATATATTTATGAACAATATTTATGAGTAGGGCGGGGCACGGAGGTCCAATTTGACTTCGATCAATCATATTGTGAAAACAAAACTAATTATATCACAACAAATAACACATATCAAACAAACAACTATCTGACTTTGTTCAGTAGAACTCCCAGCTAATACATCATTGTAGAAATGTGTTACCTACTTCTGTACACATATATTTATATATTCTTATATTATATTTAAATTTACCACAAATTTTATTTTTCTTCTAAACTTCAGTTATTTTTTTGTTTACTTTATTAAACTTATCGTAAAATGGCTGTATCTGCAATTTATTCAGGTCGATAATTTTGTCATTTTCTCGAAATATTAATAATATATGAAGCCCATCAATCAAAAGTTGTTTTAACTGTATAATGACCTGACTCGCTGTTCAGCAAAAGTTTGCTTATTGAACATTATCTAACAAAATGAGAATAATTACTTTTATATTATATAGCTTATGGTAACATATAATTCCCCTAATCATGGTTTTTAAAGTTTTTCTTGGATTTTCTCAAACTACATGAAAAATATTTTATGTAGAAATACTGATCCTGCCAATACCAATGTATAAGAAAATTTTTAGATTATACAGATAATATTTTTTTACTCTTGGCTTCTAGTTATTTTCTCCATTTTCTGAAAAAATATATAATCACACTCAAAATCCAAAATTGATTTCAACTTTATTGGGTTTACTAACCGTTCAATTGACTTCAATTTATAGATAGTATTTACGTCAATTTTATAAATATTTTTAATACTATTTTAGAAAAAACTTTCAACTAGTTTTATATTTTTCGTACTGAATGTAAATTTTGAAATAAATTGATATATAGATAGTAACGAAGCATTTATCGAGCGCGTTGGAAATGCAAACTCGTAAAATTGCATAGAAATCGCATTTCTTACCGGTTTCATGATAAAAATATTTTCTGCAATAATTTCTTGTATTTAGGTTTATTCTATGAAAAATATATTAGTGAACGTTATTTTCGATACATTATCATAAAAGTGTAAAAATTTTGTTTTAGTGCAACTATACAAGGTAAATTGAAAATATGTTAAAATCCGCGAAAGAATTTGTACTTTCCAAACTAACTTTGATACCATTTTATATCTCATTACTGCGTGATACGAACAGCTTTGCAATTACAACAGTGAAATTTAAATAAAATTAAATTAATTGAAAATGGCATTACATTACACATCGTTTGTTATATAATTCTTTTAAGTTTTACAATTTAAATAAATTACCTTTGGAAAAGTATATCACATTACGCGTTATGTGCTTTTTTTAATCTCTTGTGTGTTATATAAGGCATATGCACTGGCAATTTCATTTCTACAATTCATAAAATAATGAAAATCAGAATATGTGATATGGTTTTGCGTAATAGAAAGCCATCTAGTTATATCATATCACCAAGAGAATTATTATTGATCCTATTTATACATACAAGTATATATATATATATATATATATATATATATATATATATATATATATATATGTTGACACAAAAATATGAGTTAATTATGGTTAAATTCTATGCTGGTACTTTGCTTATATGGTATTTTAATTTCTGGGTCATTTTTTGCAAAAAAATGTGAATTATGAACTACTATGTATAATTTTAATTAAATAATTTATTTGCTTTTGAATTATTCTGTAGTGACTGAATTTTAATTAAGATAATAGCGCTGTTTAATCCATTAAACACAATCTCTAAAAAACGAAAAACAAAATGCCAGCAAAAGTCAATACAGACATCGGATAGAATTTCAAAGAAATAAGCATTTGTACAGAATAAAAAACGGATTTGCGTTAGTTTATTGCTTTTTTTTAAGGATAGTGTATGAGAAGCTCTGTACTTTGTTTTAAATTAACTTTTTTTTTAACTTCCCGTAGGGTAAGTTATAGTAATCGCAAAAAAATCGAAAATGAAAATTTTTATATATCTTTACGTTTCAGAGGTTTCTTAACATTTTGGCATACCTTAGAAAAAATGGATGTATGTGTGTGTGTGTGTGTGTGTGTGTGTGTGTATGTATGTATGTATGTATGTATGTGTGTGTATGTATGTGCGGATACAAATTTTCGTCGACGATTTCGGGAACACGGATCAACCGATTTGAATAATTCAAAAAACATTCGATTCGTATTGATAAGGAGACGTGCTGATTAGTTTTTGGCGGAGGCAGGTCTAGCCGTTCCGAAGATACGGGGCAAAAAGTGCCGAAAACGGTAACTTAGTTTTTAAGAGAACGGAGCGTCCGATTTGAATAATTCAAAAAACATTTCACTTGTATTGACAAGATGAAGAATCGATAAAATTTTCATGAAGGTAGGTCTAGCGGTTTCGGAGATATGGAGGAAAAAGTAAAAAAATGAGCCATTTGGCGGTCAAAAATGATCATTAGACATATGCACATCAAATTATCAGATATTTTATAGAGATTTTAACAATAAGTATACATTTTGTTAACATTCCTATGGGTTCCGTACCAATGCTTATGCGTTAAACAGCGACGCGGGACTTACGTCGCTTTGTCTCTATGCAGTTAAAGCAGTACGATTGCTTTGAAAAGAAAGTTCAGATCTTCCACAATATGTCAAAATAAAGAAAAAAAAATTTTTTCAAAAAAAAAAAAATTAAAAAAAAAAATTATTTTTTAAAAAAAAAATTTTTTTTCAAAAAAAGTAATTTTTTGTCCAATTTATAGTTTCTCAAAAATCTTATTTTTTCAAAGTAATTTTTTTTCAAAAATGTTGATCGTTTTTAAAAAAATAATAATTTTGGTACGGGAAGTTCCAGCAATTTGCCTTAAGGCACGATGCCCTAATTGCCTTAAGACAGAATTCCACTTACAGCTAGTTTAATAATGGATTTATTATATAATTCTATTGTATTACCTGGTAATTTATGTACATATCTGTCATCCTTTATTTGCTTGAACTTTAGCTAACAAATATTACAATATGGATTATTATATAGCAATATTAGCAAAACATTAATAATTAATATATAATAATAAAAATAATATTAATACGTTTTTCTTTTTTGTGTATTATTATTCACGTTTTTTTTATATTTTAGCGAAAGATTCCAGATTTTTTTTCTATTTTTTTGTTAGCATTTTCATATTTAAATCTTTTTTTCGATTGATTGTACAAGAGACATATTTTTGAAAGTACAATTAATTATAAATTATTCTAGTTTTAAATTCCTATCCCGAAAATATTTTTGTATTTTTAACCCTGCATTTTGTTGCATTTTTAGAACATAAACACAAACTTTTGAGCTTTAATGAAACCGAAAACTTCAGAGTTATGTTTAACTAGTTTCATAGAATTCAATATTTGTAAATTTACTTTTAATTAAATCTTTTTCAGAATCATATTATGTTTATTAATTTTTGTGTTATGGAATAGTATTTTGCTTATACTTTTATTCTCCAAATATGACATGTTGGAGTTGGAATTGGAGAAATTTTATCACAATCACATCTGCTCAGCATTTTTATCCTTATTTGTTACATCAATGGCTGTATTAGTAAATTTTGAAATTTATTTTCAAACATAAAATATAAACGATTGTGAATACCAAATAATTTATAAATTGTAAATAAATATTTGTTTTCAAATGAAATCGAAATATTTCATCTCGTGTACATGCTCTTTATATATTTGTTATAATTTCGAACCTGATTCTTTGAAATCGTGCTCGTTTCATCAAATTATGTATATGGATTTATAATATTGTAATTATTTTCCAGTTCGTTAGTATTATTTATAATGATAAGCATATAATTAATAGGTTCTTTGATATTTTATAAATTAACAAACATGGCTCGTTACGTTGTATTAATAAAATGACAGTATTTTCAATACATCAATGTATTTTAAAAAAATAGTTTCTGTGGACTGCCACAGTTTTATATGCAGGATTTATCTCTGACTTTTGGTAATAATTTTTTGATTTTGTTAATTAATCAGTATATTAATTAATTATTATATTTTGTATACAGTTAATAGGTGTTTATTTTCTTTTACTAATATAACACTGTATATAACCTTGATCTGATTGTTTGTCATAAACGATCATCGGCAGAGTTGGTAAAACTATCTCTTCAATTTATATCTTGTAAAAGTGTCCTTTTTGATTTACTATTTTTACTATTTTTTAGTTTAATATTTTACTGTTTACACTTTTGCCAGGGTGAAGGTTCAGTTGGTTCTTTTTACCCCACTCACATGTAAGCTTTTATAGAAATTATATAATGAAATTTGTTGAATCTAACTTTAAAATTACATTGCATCATATTAAACAATTAAATAATGTACACTTAGAAATTATATTGAATGCTTGTGAACTAAACAACAGTGCTCACAACCAAAAAAAACTGACAACAAAAGAAAATACTTTTGTTATTGGTTTTTAAACATTGTCATTTATCTCCTGATCGCGTCTTTGTAAGAATCAAGGTGATGGCTGGTTATACGTTTTTGCCCCCTACTTTCAAATATTGTTGTTAAAAAATTCCCAACTTTAGTCCTACGAATAAAGGACATTTAACAATATACTATTCGTCATATTTTAAAAATAGAGCACACATACTTCAAGTTTTCGTTCCCTATCTAATTAAATGTTCCACTGAAATTAATGTCACTGAAACTAAATTTATTCGGTCGTTACCTTATCTTCTAGAGACACTATATAACTTTAGAGAACATTAACATATGAAAACTCTGCGCATACGATATATCCTGTCATGAATCATTCGAAAATTATATTATTATAGCATCAGTTAGATTCCAGAGTTTATAGTTCATGTATATTTCCTAGTTGAATTCGTCTAAATTTCATTGCTTCAATATGTGAGTTGAGAATTGGAAGTGAACTGAAAACGATTCTTATGTAATGAAATATTTCTGTTTGTTCCAGGGAAGTATAAATTTTCATAAGCAATACAATAATAAATAGTATTGGGGCTGAAAGCTTTAGAGATACATAAACGAATTTTTGAGAAAGTTACATAATTCAAAGCATAATTCTCATCTCATAGTCAAAATATAAAGTTCAATGTTTTTTGTTGCTCAATAGGGTGGAGCGGAGCTCAAAGGTCAAATTTTTAACGAAAGTATTTTTTTGCTGTTATTCTTATTGTTTTTGAGCACGGTCGTTTAGTTTACGATACTCGATTATGATTTTTAGAAATACGTTATATAATTGTTCCATAAGATGTTTTATTATTTGTCATTCCAGTGGTTAAATCAATTTTCACTATTTTGCAAAGCTTGATTTCGAATTTCTATTACTATCGAAATTAATAGTTTAAATTTTGTATTAAGTGCTTCATTAATTTTTGTTCCTAGACAATAGTTTTTCAGTACAATAACTATTTTTAGAGAAATAGTTTTGATCGCGATTTAATTTTTTTTTGTCAAAATTCGACTACTTATTTACTGGGATGGCAGATTTATTAGTTAGATTGAATAGGTTTTTATATAACCTTCTGAATAGCTAACTTGTGGTTGGGGTAAAAAGAACCACTTATACATTCACACCAGCAAGGTGTAAACACACAATTAATAGTAAATAAAAATGTAAAACAAGGTAAAATGCACAATTATACAAAAGACACATTAAATCTATATTAATTATCTTATTAATTATTCCAACTCTGATGATGAACTCTTCTGACAAAGTTCCATACGGAAGTTGTATACCGTGCCCATTCAATATGTATTTCAAAAGTTGACTTCACTTTATTTATAATAGTTGTATATTGAGAAACAATGAATCACGTTATAATAAATTAAGCAGAAATAACTACCAATGCAAGATTTATAAAGTAGTAAGAATTGATATTTTTGTTTATTATGTGTAAAAATTTATATTTAGATTATGATTTTTAATTTTGTTATTTAACCCAATAATTAAACTCCATCATCACTACATCACTTTGATTGAATAATGTATCTATTAGTCTCTAAAACCTTCTTCAAATTAAAAATAAGTTCGAGGATCTTTTTGACACTTCCTGGGTGTCACCTATTACGTGGGCAAAGTGATAAATTTTTGAAAAATAGCAAAAAAAAATCTGAAGTGATGAATTAGCTGGGAGTTATACTGAGCATAATCTGCTGGTTGTTTGTTCGATTATTTGTTGTAATATAATTGGTTTGATTTTCACAATATAATTCCCCAAAGTTTAATTGGACCTTTCTGCCCGACCCTAGCCTACTGACGTTGATTAAATTATTATTTAATAATATAAGATTGTTCATGAAGATAATGGTGATTTTATTGATAAGGTATCAATAATAGGTATCACACTAAAAAATTAAAGAAACAAGATGTAAAGTGTTACTACCATAAATTATTGGACGTAAAATTCTGGCATCTAATAAATATTACAATTATCTAAACAAATTACAAATAATCGGTATAGATCTTTTAAGTGGCTTTTAAAGTGAATTCCAGTAGAGTGGTAATAATAGTTTAACTGATTACAATATGAATTAGTAAAAATATTCTGGATATGAAAGTAATATGTGTCATTTACCACCAGCTGTCGGTTTAGAATAATCTTTTCTCATAGCTTTCTTATAATTCCAACTCCCTGATATACAATAATACATGATTTGACGTGCTTTTAGTTGAAATCGCTCATTCATGCTTATATTAACTTGTTTATTCCTGCCGAATATTGAAAGATATTGATCGATTTATGCTTTATCGTGAAATAAGGATCGTTATTCTTATGTGCGAAAACAGATCTGATGTCAAAGCCCTCGTATGAAAAGCTTTATACACCTGGTGCCGGTAAGAGTTTTCGGTTGCAAATTGCAGAATCCCGAAAGAGAAAACATTAACATGAAAGGACACCGTAATGTATGGAATTTGGATGTTTATACGAAAAACATTATTTTGATACAACATGTAAAGGTCAAGCACCTCGTTAAGAGACGTTCTTACTGTTATCAAATTGCTTTGACAAATTTGGAGAATTTGCTTTGAGCAAAATGAATAAAAAATATTTTGTTACAATTATTTGTAACACGTTTTTTTACGATATAACGTAACATTCTTTAAATACATATTTTTCAAATTACATATTTTTAATTACTAATGTGATCAAAGTATCAGGTTTTGTTGTACCTTTATAGATGATTATCTACGGTTTTGTCTGAATAGTTTAGTAATTAAATTCATCGTCGATATCTTAAGTGCACATGTACCTAGTTCTTGTTTTCAAGATGTAACGAAATTTAAAAAAAACACTAAATTTGTTCTTATAATAAATTTTTAAAGCATTTTGAGGAAAGAATAGTTCACTAGCTATTACAATATTTTATGCACGCGTTCCAGTAAATTTCAGAGATTTGGGAATATTGTAGGTTATGGTTATGTAAAATAAATGATATTTTTGTAAAATAAATTAAAAAGCCAAAGTAACTCCGAGTATTTTCGAGTTCAGCTCGTAGGTTACTCTTTTCTATGATATACAAAAATCTAAAAGCACATGATAATGCTTCTTGTCTATCTTGTAATAATTATTTATAGAACTTCTTTCCAAAAGTGAGGCAGCTAAGAGAGCACCAGCTTTTGTATTGTTGTGTCACATCAAGTGTTTGTTATTCTTAATTAACTCGGCGGCTGTTCAAATAGAACGTCTTAATGTTGGCTTTATAAAATTACCAAAATTTTGACAATGGGACGAATTGAAATCCTTATTTATTTATATGTTCAACGCGCGCTCGTCAGGTCATGATGATAAATGTGAGTGTTGTAAAATAGAAAATGATTAATTTAAATTAAAAAATATGTACAGAAAAGTATTACTTAAACTCAAAATTGTATAAAAAAATTAATTTTAGTGCTTTCAAGTTTACGATTTTCCTACTAAAGGGATTTCATTCCGCTTCAACGGTTTGCTCTGAACTTTAGTACTGTATAATGTCAAGAAAATCTTTTATATCTAACTATTGTATTACACGTAAAAAGCACATTAAAACTACCATTGTGATACATATAAAGCCTGAAACTTTTGCGATATTGTAATTATATTTTATTACAATAAATCGTGTTGGATAAGAAAAAACTAACAAAGTAGAAGCGATTATTTGAATGACTTTAGGAAGTTTTATTAATAACCTGAGTTGAATGTAAGTAATGAATACTTGTGATATTCTATGCCATACGCTTGGATTATTTTTATATGTCATATTTTAACGCAGATTTCGATGAATATTTGATTAGAATTACTCTTTGATTAGAAAACATATATTATACAAGTACTTTTTATAATATGAGTTTTTCCAAAATTGTATATCAATTTTAAGTAATTTTTTCAAGTATCTTGAAACATTTATTTGGTAATACAATTCATAAATATAATCTATATATCGATAACAATTATAGTAAAAACCAGCACAAGCTTTATCCGTATTTAAAATCGATTTTATATATCTTCTACATTAATGCCAAATAGAGATGAGATTTTGTTCTTGTGGAATTATTTCGATTCTCGTATTTCTTCTGCGGTTGTTCGAAATAAGGATCTGAAGCGATCTAAGTACGGTTAAAATTCAGTGACCTGTTGTTTAGGCTTCATTTATTTCAATTTATCAACTTTCGGATACAAAAACAAGAGCTTTCGTTTATACCTCACAGCTTTACCGGTATAAAGAGAAAAAGCTACATATATGTATACACAGATCTAAATACATACACACACACACACATATATATATATATATATATATATATATATATAAACAAGTACACCCAGGCCTCGCTATACGGCCGCTCTTTGTACGGCCTTTCGCTATAACGGCCCTCTTTAATTAAGGAACGTTTTCGATATACGGCCTAAAATATTTTGCTATAACGGCTTTTTTAACTTCCCGTAGGGCAAGTTACAGTAATCGCAAAAAAATCGAAAATGAAAATTTTTATATATCTTTACGTTTCAAAAGTTCAAACGTTTTGGAAAAATTATAATATCAAGGATGCTGTTGAGAACATTAGTGAATTCTGGAAGGAATTGAAATCGACAACAATGAACCATGTTTGGAAAAAATATGGCCAGAATGTATAAAAACTACCGATGAAGAAGTTAATTTTTTTCCTGAAGTTAGACAAAACATTTTGGATTTAGCACATGGTCTCGGTTTTGAAGATTCAAACGAATCTGATGTGCTTGATCTACTTGCAGCTGATAGGGAACCCCTTTCATATGAGGAACTCATTCAGTTACAAGCAGAGCCGGCAATTGATGAAGATACAAAACCTGTTGTATCCAAACAGCTAACATCAAAAATTATGTCGAGCGCTTTTTCACATTTTGAACAAGGAATAAACATCCTCGTTGAAAACGATCCTGACGTCGAACGAGCGCTAATGTATCTCGAGGAATTAACTCAGCCATTAGCTGTTATGAATCACAAATCAATCACATCATCTAAATCTTTCAAACCACCAGCGCAAAATGATGGTGACAGTGATCTGTAGGTTTTAGTTGTTTCATTTTTATTTAAAAATCATTGAATGTTTTTGAAGTATTTTATTTTATGTAAAATTTATGTTTTGGTTAAATATGTTTATAATTTAAACAAAATAAGAAAATAAAATGCATTTTGAATGATAAACCATATTATATATTTATTAAATTTGGAACCGATCCCATTGAATTTGTATGAATACGTATTAGAATAATTGATTCGTTATACGGCTTTTCGCTTTACGGCCAAGTTTTGCGGAACATATCTAGGCCGTAAAGCGAGGCCCCAGTGTATAAATATATCAATCTTAAAATTACGTAATCATGGTTGAGAACCACTGAAGTATACTTGTTTATGCCGGTGGAGCGATCGAGTACTTTTATCACAACTAAAATTTTTTTTTTTCGACAACTTCAATAAAAACATTCATAACTCGTTAAAATATTTTTTAATTATATCAAATATTTCAAATTATCTATCTATTTTTTGTATTTTTCAATGTTTTTTTACATTTTTTCCATCTTTAGTCTGAAATACATTTATGAAAATAGAACTATATATAAAGTATTTACTATCTTTTTTAATAACAATTTTACAACATTCTCGAAATATAAATGGTTTACTCAAAAATAAATATTATTTAATATATAATAATTAGTATAACACAAGATATAAAAAAAAAACTTTTGCTAATAAATACCAAAAAATTAACAATTTTTTTTTGGGTAAATTTGTTTACGTTCTTTTGATATTAATTCTATAAAATAATACAAATTAATGAACAGATAATAAAATTTTAAAAGAAATATGTTTATATATGGAATGATTTCAGTCAAAAAAAAACTAAAGAAGGAATTAGAGAAGTCTTATTAAATTATACTTATACACATTATGTTAATTATGATAATTTACATATTACACTTACTTTTTATATATGAAACGTTATGACTAATTTAATAATGCATAAATATAGCAAACATTCTGTTGATGTAATAATTCTGTTCGGAGGTATTTTCGTTTTGTTATATTGGCTATGAAGGTGACAATCCTCATGGCATTGAGCTTTTACACGGCGTTCATTTCTAAAACTAAAGTCCGCGATGTATGTATAATAAATAACCAATAAATATATCTTCTTTCATTATAATTTACGATTAGTTACAAATAAGTGATTGTAATAAGAACTGCAACAAATACATACAAATACAAAATAAATAAATGTTTAATACATAAATACAAATTCAGTATATCAATCATTTAGTAGGATTGCGTTCTGATTATGTGAAAATTTGGCTGAAATTTTGTAAGTTGAGTCTGATTTTTTACATTATTTGTTACAAGTTTTTATTATATGAAAAAATAAGTATTATAATAATTTTAGTGTGCAATTTTATTCCTGTAGTATATTTTGTTGTAAACATTGTACAGTATGGGTATTGGAAATTTTCATTGTCGTTTCTCGGGGTTCACTCTGTCGGCGATCAGTTCGAATCGTGAAACTTCGCGCGGTTTATTTCTGTGCTACGACTGAGTCTGCACTCGAAGTTGTTCTGAAAATTTACACCAGAGGAAAGTATTGCTTGTTCACAATTTATCAATATAACAAAAATAAAGACATTTAAATTAATGGTGCATAATTATATTGCAACCACATTAAAATTATTAAAAATCATTAAGTACGTATAATGTTCCGAAATTTTGAAATGTAGAGCTGTTCAATTTTTTAATTGAATTTTAATCGTTCAACTTGAAATTCTTTGAAACAGCACACATTGCATTTACTTTTGTGAAATTTAAACATTTACGTAAAATAAATTATATTACATTACATGCATTCAGCTACTTATTCTTTTTAAACATCTTACTTATATGTATTTTAAAGCATAGTAGACAAATCTTTTCATTATATGATCCCTTACAAGTACTCCCCAGTAGAAACGAATAGGGGCGCAATATTGTTTTTTAAGTGGGCCTTATATATAGTTTATCAATATGGCCCTAATATTATACCGTTAACATTTTCTCATATGGAAGCGAAGAGTCAAAACGAATTTGGATCCCACATGAGCTCAATATCAATAAATAATATTAAATCTCATTCAAAACCAATATGAGTTCAATATAAATAAACAATATTTATCCCATATTCAGAACCAATATTGGCTCAATATAAATAAACAATATTTACCGCATGTTCAAAACCAATATTGGCTCAATATAAATAAACGTTATTTATCCGACATTTAAAAATATTATTCAATTCATATTAAAAAGCAGTTTAACTAATTAATATGTTTTTATTTTGAATAGAATATGCATTATTACATAGTTGGTATATTGAATCTTATAAATTTTATTACTTATGATTTCAAAATCTTAAATAAAAATTTGAACGTAAGGCATTTGAAATGATTTTCTTTCATTAATTTCTATAATATTTTAGAAATATCTTATATATATTTTGATACGTTATTCAAACTTTATTTTCGCTCGTTCACCGCATTGCCGATAGAGGCGGCAATACTATATTTCGTTTCTCTGATGAGAGCAGTTTGCAATCAGGCGATTCGCAAACGGTTCGTTTAGTGGCTTACTGCGCTTCAATTAATAATATAATTAACTATAGTAAATGAAATATCAGAAATTTAATTGGATATATCATTACTAGAGCACCGATAATTTAATTTTATCTAATTATATATAGAGCATAAGGTGACACTTACAAAAAAGATTGATTACATGATTATTTTTTGATAATGACACACACACACTTTTTATATATATATATATATATATATATATATATATATATATATATTTAATAGTAATATTTCGTATTATGGCTGGAAGGAATACTATGTAAATATACACATATTATGTTTTTTTTATTTTTCTGCAATTTATTAAATAAAGTTCTTGATTTAACTACAAAAATTAAACTTCATAAACTTTACCATTTGTGAATGAATTTTTGTATTGAACTTTACCATTTTAAATTGATGCAATTTCTAGTATAATAATATTTTTTCCTAAGTTTGCACTGATACAGTCATAATTATTATTTATTTTCAAAAGTGTCCGTTGGGTACGGTTGTGACAGAAATTTTCGGGCCAATATTAAACAGAAAGAGAAAAATCTATTTTAACTAAGACCAAATAAGACCAAATATGAAAGAAAACGGTAAATTCAATACGAGAAAACGAAAGTATTCACAAAGATTTCCAGTTTGAAAAATTATGCTTTGTTAATAATAATTTGTACTTACTTTAATAAGCTTTGTTTAAATAAGTCGATAATAACGATAAATAAGTCGATATAAACCAATTTGGTGTTTATAGCTATTGTTTGACATATTTTTATGCCTCTCATAACTATTCTGGGGGTGTGGACGGTTGTGCCACTCGCTCTTTTTTTATATAATTTAATGATGTGACTAATAATCCATCGTACTCAAGGACAGTATTTTAGTATTTCAACTGTTGATTAGACAAATCGTGGCATTAGGATGTTTGTAACTTGACGCATTTGCATTAAAAAGTGTACAGATTTTTTATACTTGCCTAGTTGATATTCATATTCTAAAATTACTACTATTCTAATATCCTTATGTATATACTATCGACTTAGCCAGGCATTGTCTTCTGGAAGCGTGTAACTTCAAGAGTCATAAATTATCAGACTTGGGATGGTTGAGGCTGGTCTTCGAAAAACTACGTAAACAAAACTCATGAAACATTTCAATGATTCATAATACCAATTTGTTATAGTTGCCACTACTTGACATAAAGAATACAATTATAAAGAGGAACCATATACAATTACAAAATATTTTGTTATTGGATTTAAAATAAAACACAATATTAATCATCTTATTATCAAAACAATTTTTTTTTATTTTTAAAAAATATTTACAAAGTTTTGTTTAGTGTGTATATATATATATATATATATATATACTAACAAGACGTGAAAAGTGTTCGTCTTCAAGCCAGTACATTGTTGCATCGGAAATTGTGAAGCTTCCTGGAGCTTCTTAGTTTTAATTCTATAACGTGCAACTAAACCTTATTAACCGAAGATTCCTTATAAACGCCTGTTTATGAAGGCATATTCTTATTTTCAATAAACTTGTGTAAATAGAAACACTAGGTATGAGATCAAACTGAATGATTCGATAAAATGCTGAAAGGATCATTCAAAGATGATCTAATATATCATTATACTTAAAACTAGCTATACTTTGTCAATTAAATCGCTAATTTTAAAAGATACTATAATTTATATAAAACTATTTTACATTTTAACACATTGATTATGGAGTTTATTAAAATTGTTAATGGTTTGTTATAATTCTGGCATATTTTAAATAAAGTATATTAATAATAAGAATAAACAAAAGCTTGATATAAGGTTTCATATATCATATACTATTATGATGATTTGAAGAAGAATCCAAAATTTAACAGAAAATTTAATTTTTGTCTGACCATAAAACTGAATATCAAGCTTATGTTTATTCTTATTATTAATATATTTTATTTGAAATATATATCACTATTTATTACTACCAAAGAAAGAATTAATTTAGTTCTGTGTACGGTCTAACTTTTAGTAGAGCGTTTCGATACAATTAAATTACACGTACTTGAAACATTAGTAGAATTACCAAGAAATACGAGCCAAATCGCCGGGTCTTAACTACAAAAAGTGATGGCCATAAATTTTATATCTGGATGTAACAATTGTTTTTAACGAAGCTAGTGGTAATAATTAAATACATAAAATGTAATACGTACCGAACATCGTGAATAAAAGTGCAAAATTGGTAACTATGAATCATTTTTCACTAATGAATTAAATAAAACCTATTAATCATTTTTTTATTCATTTTTTTTTTAATTTGATTTTTGATAATTTATAAATTTTCTCAAAATTTTGATTCTGGTACGGGAAGTTCCAGCAAATTGCCTTAAAGCACGATGCCGTGCACCACTGTTGTAGTGATATTCCCAACGTAGGTTTTCATGTTCTTCTTTTATATTA
>NW_020536691.1:0-22437 GCF_003426905.1 Ctenocephalides felis
ATTATTACATTTTTTCTTGTATTATGGAAAGCAGTGGTCCATATGTAATATATGGAAAGCAGTGGTCCATATGTAATATATTTTATTTATAAAAAATATAACAACACATGTGTAATCATATCTATCATTTATAAAATGTAGTTAGTATTTTTTTTTTTTATTTTATTTATTTATATATATGTTACGGTAAAGTGCATATTTCGGTGAATGTGCACATTCACCGGTGAATGTGCACATTTACCGGCTCATTTGGCGAATGTGAGTTCAACTCGCGCGCGTGCGCACGTGCAGGTGAAATACTAATTCATATATTTATTTTATTTTATATTTATCTTTATATTTATATTTATATTTATATTTATATTATATTTATTTTTATATTTTATTTATATTTTATTTATATTTATATTTATTTAATTATTTTAGTCATCTTAGTAATTAATACCCATATTTATTACTATTGATCAATTAACAATTTATTTATTAACTATTAACTATGAACTATTAACTATTTAATTAATAACTATTACTATTTAACCATTAACTATTACCTATGTAACTATTCTTAATTCACTATTTACTAATAATGATTCCCTATTTGCTAATATCTATTCACTATTTCTACTATAACTATTCAGTTACCACTATTCACGATTCACTACTTTACTATTCAAATACTATTATATATCTTGATCAAAATGAACAAATCTTCAACAGAATGTTATTAATCATTTATCACCATTACACCATTTTAGTACAAAATTTGTAACATGCTTGACGTATTTCGCGCATAGTCTTTATTGCGCATGCGTCAAATACGCGAGATATTCATAAGACCGATCCAAGTACGCACGTACACCATTGTTTTAATTTGATTGTTTGAGAACACGCCACATTCACCTAGCGTTTGAAGAATGTGCACATTCACCGGTGAATGTGCACATTCACCGAGAGTGCCATTTACCGTAACATATATAACATTATTTTCATATCTCAGTCAGGCAGAGTTGCCTGGTATGAGAGATTATGAAAACAGTTTTCATATATATATACATTTCATTTGACTATAATATCTATTTCATTAATATAATATCTATATATAACTAAAAATATCTTTATATATATATATCTCTTCAGTCTTCTTTGTCTTCAATTCCTTATAGTGTTTTTTTATTTTTCTTTTAAATTTATCGTCATCTTTGTGTATTGTGTATTTACAATAAAAAGGAAAAGTGTTATGAATTATAATTTTGGCAGTTCAACTTGAGAGAAACAAGCGAGAAATCCGAACTGTCACTTGCACTTTTGTTTCGCGCAGTGCTGTCACTATGATGAGCCCAAAATAATGTCTATCTGTCAAGTTGAGATGCGATGTGTGTTGACAGGTCGCTACATATTCCTGCATTGTTTGTTATATTATCAAGGTTTAAGGCTGACACTAATCATTTATCAGGACATTTAGCACTACGACGCCAATCGTTTTATTTTGTACTGGAATATTTGATCTTAACAAAAATAAGCGCGATCGTTGAGAGCGGCTCTAACTAAAAACGCAGATGACGTTTGTTCGGAGATTGACTTACCGGCCATGACCCTACTACTTTTTATTATCTTTAATCTCATCAAACTCAACCACTGCGTATCTTTTGATAGTTTCCGTTTTTAAATTTCTAAGGTTTAAAATTAGCACAATATCCCAAGAGTAATTAAAAAATGTTTGCTTAAGCACGTTACACTTACGATTGATTCATTAATGGGTCGATTCTTGGCTTCAATTTTACAGTAAGGTCACGCTTATTTGTGCACACTTTTTTTAATTGATTTATTTGGCCTTCGGCCGTTAGGTCATTTCGCAACATTTACATATTTTGGTATACATTATACAATACAGTTCAATAATCTTGTTATTACATAAACACTATAGAACCTAATTTATGATATAAACTTACATAGCCACATACAATTATATATATATATATATATATAATATATATATTATGGCGGAATGAACACCATATGAAAGATGTCAGTTGAATGACGCCAATTGACGACAAAGTGATATAGCGGAATCAACACGCATATGGCGGAATGAACACGGCAAAATGACAGATGTCAGTGGAATTACGCCAAGTTGATGACAAAAATTACGCAACATACTTTGGGCTACGCTGATGCGAATCTGGCATCTAGGAAGCTAGAGTGGAAGATTGTTTTAAAAAATACGATCGTAAATTTGATTGGGTTTTCATGATGGAACATTTTGTCGGGTCGAAAATTGTAGTTCGAAAATTGTATAATGATAAATCGTTTTTCTTATTAAATTGAGTTTTTAATAAACTGACATCATAAACGAGTATACATCCGATATTGTGGTTTCACTTGTAAATAATAATTAATTGATAAAATGGCCAACTAGCGCCATAATTGGTGACTCCGAACGTGCAGGTGAAATCGGTAAACAACAGATATTCTCAACGTCTTAGTTCCCATCATTGGTGACGTCGGATGGAGAAAGGAAAACGCTTGTCAAACAAATAAATTAATAAAGTAAATTAAACCAATTTTTATCAACATGTCGACTCGATCTACGTCCATCAATGACGAAACAGCGCTCAACAGTTCTCTGATCGATCTGGATCACGAGGCGATCTTTAACACTAGCAATCCTCGTATTTCTGAGCATGAACATGACAGTTATGCTGACCAATTCAACATAGCAGCATTTAATAATCACCGTCTCACTCCATTCAATGGAGACTCTCCAGATCTATGGTTTTTAGTTATTGAATACGAGTTTCAGTCTGCTAGGATCAGGAGTGACGATACTAAGTACACACAGCAGTACTCAAAGCCCTAGACTTCGAGACACTGCGCCTCATTCAGGATGTCCTCCGTAATCCACCAATGACAGGCAAATACGAATATATCAAAAACACTATATTAAGCAGAATGTCTGAATCTAGAGGTAAGCAAATTGACAAGCTATTAAAAAACTTAACTCTAGGAGAGAAGAAACCATCACAGCTCCTACGAGAAATGATGAATTTGGCTAAGGGAGAGGTCAGTGAAGACATCATAATTAAATTGTGGTCAGAACGCCTGCCACACCATATTCGGCCACAATTGATAGTTTCTCGTCATCTTGGTCCGGAAGCCCTGGCGGAAGTTGCCGATATTTTGGTCGATCACTGTAGCCCCACATCACATGTGATGTCCACAACACACAAGTCTTCAGTAGAACGGAGACTGGACCACCATGAAACTCTTCTCATGTCATTAGTCCAGGAAATTAAGGAACTAAGGGCAATGTTAAACACTGAAAGACAGAAGAATGATCAACAAGAATCACAACTCAACCAGTCTAGATCAAGAAGTGAACAACTCAATCAATCAAGATCAAGAAGTGGTTCTCGACATAGTTCCAGGACACCTTTTCGTGGATCAGTTTGTTACTATCATTACAGATACGGTGAGAAAGCCACAAAATGTAAAGAGCCCTGAAATCTCTAAGCGAGTCGGAAAACTTACTTCACCGTCATTAATTGGAGCTTGCCATGACGGTGAAGTAAATTCTGTCTGCTCTGAGCTCCGCCTACATATTTCAGACAGAAAGACTGCAATACAATTTCTTATAGATTCAGTATCAGTTATATCCATTTTACCAGCTCAGAAGTTTGCCAATGGTCATTCTAAGGAAGAGTTAGTTCTATTTGCAGCAAACTCTAGCAGAATATCCACGTATGGAAAGAGAACTCTGGAGCTGGATTTATCTTTACGCAGAAGCTTTAGCTGGCAGTTTGTTGTTGCCGATGTAGCCACAGCCATAATAGGAGCCGATTTTCTAAGCAACTACAATCTATTAAGAGACTTGAAGGGCAGAAGATTGATTGATTCGACCACAGGCCTTACCTCTGATGGAAAGGTACTCAAGGCACAGCAATTCAACATCTCCACTGTTAACCCGGCAGAGCCTTTCAAGGATTTACTGGCACAATACATCGCAATAACAAAGCCACAGGTAATCACCAATAATAAATCATCTCTTTTTGCCCACAGGATAACCACAACAGGTTCACCATTAGCTTCCAGATTCAGGAAGATCTTCGGAGAAAAGGCTGTTGCAGCCAGGTCCGAGATACAAGATCTACTGAACAGGGGCACTTTGAGGCCTTCCAACAGTCCATGGGCAAGTCCTATTCATATGGTTCCCAAAAAGAATGGCACATTCAGAATGTGTGGAGATTACAGGAGGCTGAACACAAACACGCTACCTGACAGGTATCCTCCACCATTAATACAAGATGTATTCAATAATCTTCATCAGAAAGCAGTATTTTCTACAATAGATTTGGAAAAAGCTTACCACCAAGTACCCATTCATGAAGAGGATATTCAAAAGACTGCAATTATTACACCATGGGGACTCTTCGAGTATCTACGTATGCCATTTGGACTCAAAAACGCTGCCCAGACATTCCAGAGGTTTATCAATCACATATTCCAAGATTTCAATTTTGTTTTCATTTATATAGACGACATCCTGGTAATGTCGACTGATATGAATGAGCACCGTCGTCATCTTCAATTGATTTTTGAGAGGCTACAGGAATATTCCTTTACAATAAACTTGGAGAAATGCGCCTTTGGAAAAGATGAAGTAAACTTCCTCGGTTACAAACTGAGTGCTGCAGGATATTCTCCTTCACCAGACCGAGTAGAGAAAATTATTAATTATCCAAAACCTTCGACAGTTATAGAACTCAGAAGATTTTTGGGAATGGTAAACTATTATCGTAAATCAATACCCAAGGCAGCAAATATACAAGCACCACTTTATGAGTATGTGAAGTCCTCAGTTAAAAACGACAAGACTAAAATTGAATGGAACGACAATTCATTATCTGCATTCAGCCAGCTGAAGGAAGCTCTAGCAAATGCAACTCTTCTTCATTTTCCTTCAAGTATACCAAATATTAATTTAATTACAGATGCATCTACAACAGCCATTGGAGCAACTCTGGAGCAGGAAGAAAATGGTGCATGGCACCCTATAAGGTTTCTTTTCCAGAAAGCTCACAGCTACTGAACAGCGATATTCAACTTACGATCGCGAGCTACTAGCCATCTTTGCGGCTTTATAGTATTTTGAATATCTGCTAGAAGGAAGGCACTGTGAAATCAAAACAGACCACAAGCCAATCACACATGCATTCCAACAGAAATTAGAAAAAGCTTCAGATCGTCAGCGACGGCAGCTAGAATACATATCACAGTTTTTCACTGATATTATATATGTGAATTGTGATCAGAACGTGGTTGCTGATGCCTTGTCCAGGATCAATGCCATTCAAATTCCATCAAAGTTAACTTCAGAGGAAATTTCTCAAGATCAGAGCAAGGACGTTAAAATGCAATCTATACTAAATGGCAACACCTCTCTGAACCTTAAAAAAATAACATTAGTCAGCGATCCAGTGTATTACATCACACAAGATAATTTTGTGAAGCCCTACCGTCAAAGTATTCTCAGAACTTCTTTTGACATACACCATGAAAGTCAACAAAACCTTCAAGAAAAGATGAAATCCAAAAAGTCTCCTTTAAGTTATAATAATTAAACTTATTTATTTATTTCTAACGGGTACTTTTTTTTCTTTTGAAGGGGAGTTATATGGCGGAATGAACACCATATGAAAGATGTCAGTTGAATGACGCCAATTGACGACAAAGTGATATAGCGGAATCAACACGCATATGGCGGAATGAACACGGCAAAATGACAGATGTCAGTGGAATTACGCCAAGTTGATGACAAAAATTACACAACATACTTTGGGCTACGCTGATGCGAATCTGGCATCTAGGAAGCTAGAGTGGAAGATTGTTTTTAAAAATACGATCGTAAATTTGATTGGGTTTTCATGATGGAACATTTTGTCGGGTCGAAAATTGTAGTTCGAAAATTGTATAATGATAAATCGTTTTTCTTATTAAATTGAGTTTTTAATAAACTGACATCATAAACGAGTATACATCCGATAATTGTGGTTTCACTTGTAAATAATAATTAATTGATAATAAATGGCCAACTAGCGCCATATATATATATATATATATATATATATATATATATATAATCAAATCTTGATTTTGCAAATATATAGAAAATTCAGTATAATTTTGTAAATATTGGGGTTTGTTCAAAGTCATAGCAATTGCCGTGTTAATGGGGAAAGTTATATTGTTTCTATATAGTTCTTGCAGAAGTTCTTCTCTTTGTTTTGAGAATAGGCAGCATTTCCAAAGGATGTGGTCTATTATTTGAAATTCTGGTCCACACGAACAGAAGGTATCTTGTGTTCGTCCAATTTTGTATAAATGAGACCTACAAAATGTGTGAGCGCATCTAATTCTATTTATCATGGAAATGTCTTCTCTGGTCATTTTTAGTTTGCTGCACCAGGTACTAAATGTGACTTGGTGTTTGCAGGGTTTAAATAAAGAGCCCTTTGAAGTCGATTCTAGGTCATAATCGTTTTGCCATTGACTTAGTCCTAGTGTTCTTATTAATCCTTTTAAATCCGTTATTGGTGCCTTTTTCATAGGAACTACCGCCGTGCATGCTTCTTTAGCTAGTTTGTCTGCCCGTGTATTTCCCCAAATTGAGGAATGGCCTTTAATCCAGGCTAACTTAATTATATATCCAGAATCCAGGAGGGCTTCTATTTTGTGAATGACATCAAGAGTCAAGAAATTTCCATCTTCTCTTGGTTTGTTCAGGGCCAAAAGGGCGGATTTGCAGTCTGTTAAAATTATTGATTTTCTGAGCTTTTCATTTTTAACGTACTCTAAAGCCGCATTGATGGCTGTTATCTCTGCTGTAAATACCGATGCAAAGCTAGGAAGGGACCCTTTGGAAGGGACAAAAAACGCGCAGCCGCCGTCGTTTTCCTTTCTGGATCCGTCTGTGTAAGTAACTGTAAAGTCTTTGTAATTGTGTTGTCACCATTCTTCAAATTCTAGGTTTCTAATATGATTTTGATATTGCAATATAAGGTTCCTGAGAGTTGTAATTCTTGGAAAAAGAGTATTTCTGTGGGAATAGAAAAGCTGGAAGTTTACTGTTTGTATAAGTCATATCTTCCAAGGGTTTGATGCAGTAGAAAGCCGTTATCAGAGGGAGAGTAGGTTTATTCTTCCAGTAAATCATTTTTGAGTGCAGCTCAGCTAATGTCTGTAGTTGTTTTATAAAGAACGTGTAATCTGAGTTAAACTTTTTAATTACGAACCTGTTCGTAAGTATTTTTCTTCTGATTTTTACTGGGGATTCGCCAGCTTCCACTAGAAGGTAGTTGCAAGGTGTTGACCTTATAACCCCCAGACATAATCTTAATGCTGAGAATTGCACCTTGTCTAAGATATACTGATTCTTAGAAGATAATGCTTCATAAATCTGACATCCGTAATCAATATGAGATCTTACGATGGCTTTGTATACGGATATAAGGGAGGTCGGATGTGCTCCCCATCTTGTTCCTGATAGTCTTTTAATAATATTGATTCCTTTTTCCGATTTTTGTACCACTTCTCTGAGGTGTGTCTGGAAGGACATGTGTTTATCGAAGGTTATTCCTAGAATTTTTATACTGTCACATAATTTGACCTGCAAATTGCCTATGTTTAAGACGAGAGAGTTCAGTAAATTTCTATGTCTGCTAAAGATGATCGCTTTTGATTTGGTCGGAGATAGACGTAAATTATTAGCGTTAAGCCACGTTGATACTTTAATAAGAGAGTCTTGGATTTTATTTTTGCATTCTTCCATTGGAGCAGCGGATCAATTTATAAATATGTCATCAGCATATTGGAGTATTTTAACTCCATTTAGTGTTTGTGTGTTAAGGTCAGACATATAAATATTGAACAGTAAAGAACTCAAAATTGAGCCTTGTAGTAGACCCGTAGAAATAACTCTTCAATAATCTTATTTTTGAATTTAATGTAAATTGCCCTGTTTTCTAACAGTGGCATGATAACCTTTGTAATTTTATGTGGAAGGTTCATACAATTTAATGTTTGTATCAATATATTGTACTCCACATAGTCATATGCCTTGTGGATATCTGCGGCTATTAATAGTAAGTATCCATTCCTTGAGTTTGAGATGTGTATAGCATTCGATAATACACTCAGTAGGTCAATTGTACTACATCCACGCCTAAAACCCATCTGGCAATCATTTAATAGAGATCTATTTTCTGCATAGATCTTATTTAGAAGATCTTATAGTCTTCTTTTCAGTAAGCCTTCGAAGGTTTTATGTAAGCACGGTAATAGAGCAATAGGTCGGCATGATTCTACAAGTCTTGGATCTTTCTGAGGTTTTAAAATTGGTATTAGCAAAATTTTCTTCCAGTCTTTAGGAGTCCAGCAAGTGGATAATACTGAGTTAAAGTTTTCTAAGATAAGTTGTTTAAACTTTAAAGAGCACCTATGTAACATTATATATGTAATGTGATCTATTCCGGGAGCGCTATCCTTTTTAGTTTTCAGAAATAGGTTTAGTTCTTCTAGACTAAATTTGGCGTTTAAATTGGAGATATCTTTGTCTATATTATGAGGAATGTTAACCATGGCTTCCCTTTGGGCTGAGTCCGGAGCAAATTTTTTAGGATGGATTCGTAGAAGTCGGAGTTCCCAGGAATGAATTGAGTGAGTCGATTATTTTTGTTGTTAAAGGATTTGATTAAGTTACACATGTGCTGGAACGAATTGCTCCAAGAATTGCAAGACAAGATACTCACCTAAGAAAATCAATATCACCGTCTGAGCGGTTAACACTGACATTGAGATTTCTTGCTACTGGTAAGTGGTATAAAACAATTACACCCAGGCCTCGCTATACGGCCGCTCTTTATACGGCCTTTCGCTATAACGGCCCTCTTTAATTAAGGAACGTTTTCGATATACGGCCTAAAATGTTTCGCTATAACGGCTTTTTTAAATTCCCGTAGCGCAAGTTATAGTAATCGCAAAAAAATCGAAAATGAAAATTTTTATATATCTTTACGTTTCAAAGGTTCAAACGTTTTGGAAAAACTATAATATCAAGGATGCTGTTGAGAACATTAGTGAATCCTGGAAGGAATGAAATCGACAGCAATGAATCATGTTTGGAAAAGAAATATGGCCAGAATGTATAAAAACTACCGATGCAGAAGTTAATTTCCTTCCTGAAGTTAGACAAAACATTTTGGATTTAGCACATGATCTCGGTTTTGAAGATTTAAACGAATCTGATGTGCTGGATCTACTTGCAGCTAATCAGTTGCAAGCAGAGCCGGCAATTGATGAAGATACAGAACGTGTTGTATCCAAACAGCTAACATCAAAAATCATGTCGAGCGCTTTTTCATATTTTGAACAAGGAAACATCCTCCTTGAAAACGATCCTGACGTCGAACGTAGCGCTAATGTCTCTCGAGGAATTAACTCAGCCATTAGCTGTTATAAATCACAAATCAATCACATCATCTAAATTTTTCAAACCACCAGCGCAAAATGATGGTGACAGTGGTCTGTATTTAAAAATTATGGAATGTTTTTGAAGTTTTTTATTTTATGTAAAATTTATGTTCTTGTTAAATATGTTTATAATTTAAACAAAAAAAAAAAATAAAATGCATTTTGAATGATAAACCATATTATATATTTATTAAATTTGGAACCGATCCCATTGAATTTGTATGAATTCGTATTGGAATAATTGATTCGTTATACGGCTTTTCGCTTTACGGCCAAGTTTTGCGGAACGTATCTAGGCCGTAAAGCGAGGCCCCAGTGTATTTAAAATAATTCAAAAACATTTTTTTTACTGTTTATTTATAAAAATTGTACCAATATTAATTGTAAATAAATTATATTATAGGTGACAGGTATCAGTCATTAAGCTATTTGTTTCGGATTCCACCAACAACTACTTCTCGTATTGTTCCAGAGGTGTGTGATGCTCTGTAATAGGAATTGAAAAATGATTATTTGAAGGTATGAGAAAATGTTAAATGTTGTCATAATATTGCGTTAAAGTAGTCTCATTTTGCGTTGGAGAAATCATCTGGCATATTACGAGAGTGCTCGATGAACCGGAGTACTCACTCAAATTACTTAGAGAGACTCGCATGTCGTCTTCCTCATTTGCGTCTAAAATAGATTTCTGAATCTTGAGTTTTATTTTTTTTTCGGATATCTTCAGAGCGTATTCCTCTCAACTCTGCAGTAACACACTCCAAATACGTCCAATTGATCTTTCGGAGCTCGTAAACAAGTTAAAGCTTCATTCAGCAACTCATCATCCTTTTTAACTGAATCGGGTGCCCTTTTTCATGAGGTTTTGTAACAGAAGTCTGCCCAGGCCCAGAATTATCTTTTATCTCCTCATCATGATGGTCCTAAAAAAAAATAAAATAACAAATGAAAATTAAATGATTTGTTCTTTTTTTTACAGATTCCTTGTACATCAGAGGAGTGGGAAAATGAAGCCAACGATTTGATGTTACTTGGAACTACACAAATTGCATAGGAGCTATTGATGGAAAACATGTGGTAAAGAAGGCACTAGAAGATTCAGGAAGTCTATATTATAAATACAAGGGGACACAGAGTATTGTATTAATGGCTCTTGTGAATGCTGATTACAAATTTTTGTATATAGAAGTAGGATGTAATGGGAGAGTGTCAGACGGGGGTGTATATGCGAATTGTTCACTGTCGGCATGTTTGGAAAACAACTCTTTGAATATACCCGAAGCAAAGCCATTACGTGGCCAGTCAATTCCGGTGCCATATGTCATTGTTGCCGATGACGCTTTTCCATCAAAAACCTACATTATGAAACCATTCCTTTTTAGAGACCAACCTGTTGAAAATCGTGTTTTTAGTTATAGACTTTCTCGAGCACGTCGCGTAGTAGAAAATGCATTTGGTTTGCTTTCGATGCGTTTTCGTTTTCTTAGAAAGCCAGTCGAACTATGTCCTCAAAAAGTAATAAAGCTTGTTCAAGCTGCTTGTGTGCTACGTAATTATTTAATTGAAAAAAAGTCGACCAGATATGTTTCTGAAGATGTTGGCGAGATGACCCACTTTCACAAAATTCATTTTATCCATTACAACAAGCAGGCGCGAGGAATCCAACTTGCACAGCTTAGCAAGTACGCGAAAATGTTAAAACGTACTTTATGTCCAGAGCAGGTGAACTACGGTGGCAATATAAATATGCTTGATTTTTTTATTTATTAATTTTTATCTTATTTTGTCATATGATTTTTGTTATATGATTTTGTCAAATGTATCCTACAATAAAAATTTTAAATCACAATATGAATTTACTTTATTTACTTCCCAGCACATCTGTAATAATAATATCAGGGGCACTGCCAACACTGACAATTGAATCCTCTGTTGAATTTATCTGGATATTCATAAACTTGACAGCCTCAAAAAACTCCCACTTTGGTTTATACCTTTCATCTGCACCCTGACCACTTTTGAACTTTAATCAAATGCTCACTTAACTGGCATCTCAAATTATGAATTTTGTCTTTTACTGTTTTAACACCCAAATTTAAAGACATTGCTATTGTTTCCAAGTACTTATATTTCAGGTTTCAATTCCTATACTCCTTCAACCTGACATTCCACAATTCTGGACGATCCTCTACCATTTCAATTAATTGAAACACTTTATTTCTCTCCCAAACAAACTTCTTCTGTTCTTCATCACATAATGCTTCCATTTTCCAAAATAAAAAAAAAAACTTTTCTTGGGAACACAAATAAACACATAGATAAATAACCTAACCTATCATACATAACCTAGCAAAGCAAAACACAAAAAACTGTACGTATAGTACAAAAAAATATCCAACAATTTGAATAATGCTAGAGTTAATAGCTAGAGCGTGGAAGTTGTGCAGAGACCCCTGTGTACACTGAATATCATTTGTGTAGCGAGATTGTCTACGGAGAGCGTAGAGTGACTTTCGCTAGAGAGCTCTAGTAGCTGTGTACACTATGGGACTCTACATAGAGCGCTCTATTAGTGCTCTAGCTAGAGCGACTCTAGCCCAAAACTCTACAGTGTATCGGCATCTTAAAACAAGCAGCATCTTAAATCATCTGTCTTTATGCATTCTTGTAAGGCGTGTTTTTCTGCGCATTTTGGACATCTAACCTCTCCACGACCCTGATCACGAACGTGTCCGAATCTCCAACATTTGTGGCATTGGATTACTTTTTTCACAAATGGGGTTACTGGGCATTTAACAGAGTGGATCGCTACTTTTTCTGGCAATTTTGTCCCTTTAAAAGTAAGTTTAACACATTGTGATTTGTATGTCTTATGATTTTCTTTTTTTGATCTTATACATTTTACTCCCACTATCGGATACTCGGATTCGATGAAATCTAAAGTTTCTTTCTCAGGTAATTCGCTATCAACGTCAAAAATGATTCCGGTCCGCACCGTTAAATATTTGGGGATCTACGCTCTTAGATTATTCCATTTGAAAAAATCATCATCTAATAATCTGTTAGCTGTCATACCATTACTTAAAATCAATTTCACTTTGTTTTTGCCAATTACTCTAATTTCTTCCAGATTTGTTTTCAAATTTGGCCATGTATCATGAATTTTTATTCCAAGTGTGATAGGATGCAGGCGTCCTATGTTATTATTATAAGATATTCTACGTATATTATATATGGTCCTTTATCGTAACTGTCATATCGTAGTTTATACTGTTCGTAATTGTCGGGCATCATTTCGCTTTCTTTGTCATTATCTTTTGTTATTTTACTTAAGTCCTCACCACAATCATCAAATTGCATTACGTTATCTAACTCGTGAAAGTCATGCAACATTTTATCATTCTGATCATTTATTTCGGTATTACTTGACTGCGCACTAATATTTTCATTGGTCATTTCTTCATTGTTTGCATGGATTGTTTTTTTTTATTATTATTTACGATTTATTGGTTTTATAAACTAGTATATTAGCCATATACATGAGTTAATCTTATTTAAACATTTATACTTTATTACATCATATCTACACTATATCTTAAAGTCTTGTCTTACGTATATATCGTTGACTTATGTATATTTCATTTGATATAAGTATACAGAGCACCATATAATCTTATATCTGTCAACATTGTTATAAAATTAATTTGAAGGGAGATTTTTTGTTTTATTATTTCCTCCCATAGTTTTTGTCTGCCCTTTTCCCAACGCTTATACTCCATGATGATGTGCTCTGCATCCGCCCTAGTCGCTTCACCCAAGCAATAGCAACTAGAATCGATATCGATCTCAATTCTGCTTAGATGGAACGGAGCGTATGAATGATTGAGTCTTAATCTACATAGTGTAGCGTAAAACGGCCGACACTCCGTAAATCCGTCATACCATGGTTTGGCTGGAATTTTTCCTTGTATCATACCATAAAATCTACCTTTAATTCTTATAGATAACTGAAAATCCAATTGCCAAATGTTCCGTATGTTTGCTCTGTTAAATCTTTTTAACTTCCCGTAGGGCAAGTTATAGTAATCGCAAAAAAATCGAAAATGAAAATTTTTATATATCTTTACGTTTTAGAGATTTCTGAACATTTTGGCATACCTTAGAAAAAATGGATGTATGTGTGTATGTGTGTATGTATGTATGTATGTATGTATGTATGTATGTATATATGTATGTATGTACGTGTGTGTATGTATGTGCGGATACAAATTTTCGTCGACGATTTCGGGAACACGGATCAACCGATTTGAATAATTCAAAAAACATTCGATTTGTATTGATAAGGAGACGTGCTGATTAGTTTTTGGCGAAGGCAGGTCTAGCCGTTCCAAAGATACGGGGCAAAAAGTGCCAATAATGGTACCTCCGTTTTTAAGAGAACAGAGCGTCCGATTTGAATAATTCAAAAAACATTTTACTTGTATTGACAAGATGTAAAATTGATCAAATTTTCATGAAGGCAGGTCTAGCGGTTTCGGAGATATAATGAAAAAAGTAAAAAAAATGCCATTCGGCGGTTAAAAATGATCATTTGACGTATGCACATCAAATTATCAGATATTTTATAGAGATTTTAACAATAAGTATAATTTTTTTTACATTTCTATGGGTTCCGTACCATTGCTTATGCGTTAGACGGCGGCGCGGCACTTGCGAGCTTTGACATTTCGTCTCTATGCAGTTCAAGCAATCGCACTTGCTTTGAAAAAAAGTTCAGAATTTCCAAAATATGTCAAAATGAAGAAACATTTTTTTTTAAAAAATTTTTTGTTTTAAAAAAAAAATGTTTTTTCTCAAAAAAAATTTTTTTTTTCAAATAAAAAAATTTTTTTTAAAAAAAGTAATTTTTTGTCAAATTTATAGTTTCTCAAAAATCTATTTTTTTAAGTAAAATTTTTTCAAAAATGTTAATCGTTTTTAAAAAAATAATTTTTGGTACGGGAAGTTCCAGCAATTTGCCTTAAGGCACGATGCCCTAATTGCCTTAAGACAGAATTCCACTTACAGCTAGTTATGTCTCTATATGATATTCCATCCACAGCAACAATCCCTGTATTCATGGCATCTTTGGCACTGTTAACCGCCGCTTTGTTGCCAGCTATCCCAATATGGCTTCTTACCCATATAATGCGTAGCTCGCATTTTTTTATAATATCGCATGTATGACATTTAGTGTATCTATCGTTAATAATGACGGGTCCTTTCCCAACGACAACATGCCCTCAAGAGCAGACCTGCTATCGCTGATTATGACCGATTTCTTCACATTATGTTCATCAATATATTTTACGTACCTATTAATAGCGTACATTTCCGCTGTATATATTGACGCATCTTTATCTAGTCTATATTTTGTGAAGGAATTTGTCCCCTGATGGTAAAAGCACGCACCAACACTATCTGAATTCTTCGAACCATCTGTATAAAATATATCATACTCTTTAAATGTTTCATGTATACTTCCTTCGACCTCCATCCTACATTTATTGGTATCTCCGCTATAGTGCGCATTGGCGAAATCGATTTGAATTATATTTTTCAGATTAGAAGAAGTAACATTGTACTTGAAATGAAATCTTGAGGTTGCTGCCCAAGTTTGTAAGAGATTACATTTTTCTACCACTTCACGATACGCAATTACTGGTACAGCCTCTTCCAATTTCTCCAGTATGGGCTGTTCAGTTCATTATTGGTCTGATTCACATTCTCTAATACTACGTTGTTAGCTTCAACATATAATGCATTGATAGGCGTGGAAAGCATGACCCCCAAACAAGACCTCAAAGCTTAGTTTTGGATTGTGTCTAGTTTGCTAAGTACACTTTTGGATGCATCGCCATATATGAAACTACCGTAATCCAACTTAGATAGTATTAATTGCTTGTATATTCTAAGAGAAATCTTAATATCAGCACCATAATTTATGTGATTCAGAAACCTGAGAATATTCAGTGCTTCTTCACATTTAGAAACTAGATAATCGATGTGTGGTTTCCACTTTAATTTATCATCAATGAATAGCCCGAGACATCTAATTGTAGGTTCAACCTTCAGAACATAATTGTTTATGCTGATATAGTCTGGATTTATAGACTTCCTATGTCTTGTAAAGAGGCTTATTGTACTTTTATTTTCTGACATTAAAAACCCTAACGATATGCACCAATTATGGAAGAGTTCTATTGTTTTATTCATTTTTCAATGGCCTCATTCAAAGTATGAGCCTTATGTAGAAGTATAATATCGTCCGCGTACAGCATAATTTTGACTTCCAGATCCGATTTGTATATTGTTACACCTGAGATTAATCGTGCGGTCTGATATGAGGTGGTGTATATGGAGAATAAATCTTCTTGGCATCTTGATATCAGACAGAATCTTCATTAATATAGGTATTTGAACGCAGTTATAGGCATTAACTAAGTCCACGTTTGCAGTAATCAGAAGACTATTTTTTGCTAAATTAATTTTGATTTCATACACTAAGGATGTGATAACGTCAATCGTGCCCTAATTATTACGAAAGCCTAACATACAACTCGGGAATATCTTGTTGCTTTCCGCCCACCATTCCAATCTTCTTTTGATCAGTCGTTCGTATTTTTTCGCTAAACATGAAGACAACGATATAGGACGATATGATTCTGCTCTTGAAAGATCTTTGCCTGGTTTAAGAATTGGAATTGTAATTATTTTTTCCTGTTTCGGTGGTCCAAACTTCACTAAGAACCCGTAGTAACATATTCTTGCCAAAACTGGATAATTTACTCAACATTGGATAGTGAATATTGTCCGCACCCGGTGTAGTGTTCAAATTTGTGTTTAGTGGCAAAAGAAGCTCCTGCATTGCGAAAGGACCTTCCAGTACATTCATTTCTTGTGCGATTTGAATAATTACCTCATTCTGAATAAAGTGTTAATTTATTATTGTTAATTTAATATTGTTAAGGAAAAGGATTTTATTTGCACGACTCTATTTTTCAAAGCTTTTACTTTGTCCCAAATGTATTTAGATGAAGTTGATCTTGTAAAAGAATTACAAAATTCAATCCACTTGTCCCGTTTTTTCTTTTTGAACGTTATACGACATTTCGCTAAAATTCTTTTATATTTGATGTATATAGCCTAAACTGGAGGCCTTCTGTATTTTCTATTAGCTTCTAACTTCATCTTATTGAATTTCTCACACTCTTCATCCCACCAAGGCGTTGACAAATATCTATCTTTTTACTGAAGTAAGGTCTTGATATGGGAATTGCTAACAAAACCGCCTGATTTATGCATTTAACAAACTTACCGTACGTAGCCGATGGATCTTTATCAAATATCAATTCTGACAATAACTTATCTGTCACTTGCTCATATTTCTTCCAGTGAGCATTTTTGATCTTCCAAATATGCCTGTTTCTAATAGTACTGTTATTCATATTTATCTTACTCAGTCCAATCCGAACTGATGTACTAAGGTGGTCCGATCCCAAAGTTTCATCTGTGACGTGCCGTTCCGCACTGAGCATCACTGATGGGTATATAGATAAATCTACCGCAGAAGGATTTCTGTCATTTCTTCTCAATAACGTAGGCGATCCGTCATTCTGAACACATAATCTCTCTGAGTTAATGGCTTTGCTTAAAATTATTCCATCATGATTATTATGAATGCTGCCAAAACTCGTATGATGCACATTGAAATCACCTGCAATTAGAAAAGGCGGCGATATGTTTCCGAATAATGTAGTCCAATAGGTAAGATTTGTTCTGTGTCCTGGAGCACAGTAAATCGCAAAAATATTAAACACAGTACCATTATTGACTATGATTTTGGCCCCACAAACTTGAATTTTTGTGTTGCTGTATATCTCGGTATTTATGGTTTCGGAACGTAGTCTACGGCAAATATATAAAGCTACACCTCCGAATCCATCGTCTCTATTGGTATGTGTTATAGAGTATCCGGATAAATCATATTTATATTCCTTTTTCATCCATGTTTCAGATAAAATTACAATATCAATTTGATTGGCTTACATATAGACCTCCAATTGCAACTTCCTTGAATATAGTGATCTAATGTTAATTTGAAAAATTTTGATCATAAGGATATATCTGAATATAAAATCGTTTATTTTTGATTTTTTAAACACTATGCTAAGTAACATACCAATCAAAGAATACTACAAGCATAATACTCAATATTGTATAAGGTAATGACACTCATATTTACGGTTTACCAGATTCATAAATCACTATCATCTTTATCAAGTCTAAGTTGTGACCTCTCCATCCTTTTTAATATCTCAACTAATATTTTATAGTCTTCAGTATTGTTCGGCATATAAATCTGTTTAATGTTATCTATAAAATCTTCGAGTAAATCGATGGAACTATCTTGATTACCAATGATATTACTACTATCTTAATTACCAATGATATTACTACTATCTTCTTCCTGTTCATGTTCAGTGTTTGTTTTCAAGCGTTTACTTGGGTTATATTTGGGTTCGGTGCTATGTTTTTTAGTGTTACTCGTTCATTTTCAATATTATTTTCGATGGAAATTTTGGAATCGACCTAATTTTGTTTGAAGATTTGTGGTTAAACCTTTTTGGTTTATTGAACTGTATAGTATTAGTATACTCAGTTTCCCCTACTTCCTCTAAATCTGATAATATTTCGAATCTATTTTTGTCCAAATTGTTATCTGATTTGCCCGCATTACAACTCTGTTCTGTGTGAAAAACTGGAAAATCTCTATCCCAGTCAGTACTAGCATACTCTGTTCTCACTACTCTAGCATATTTATTTTGGTATAAAGCGTTTTTTGCTTCATGGAAGGCTATATTTTGCCATGCCATCATTTCTTTTATTAGTTTATTCTTTATTAATTCCGGTCACTCTTTGTTATTTGCAGGGTGGCTTCCTCTGCATAATGCACATTCCACTTTTTGCTCATTACATTCAACTACATTATGTTGGCCGGAACATTTCATGCATCTTTGATCTCCTTCACTGTTCCTTTATATTATCAAATCTGCAGCATCTATAACATTGAACAATCTTTGAATAAATGGTCTGACCGCATTTAACTGAATGGATTGCCACTTTGTTAGGTAACACTGTATCTTCAAACGTTATTTTAACACATTGTGATTTAACCTCCATTGCGTCAGTATTTTTTGCTTTCATACATAAGACTTCAAAGACAGGTATTTCGGATTCAATCGCGTCCAGAATTTCTTCTTCTGATAATTCAGCAAACACGTCAAATATTATACCTTGTCTGGTAAGTAAATATTTCGGGATATATGCTTTGAGATTTTTTTTTTCAAAATCCTTTCATCTAGTATATTATTTGCAGTATTAGCATTTTTAAATGGCAATTTCACTTTGTTTTTCCCGCAACTGAAACTTCAAACAAATGTGTTTTAAAGTGTGAACCTGAATTATGCATTGTGTTTCCTAACGCCATAGGTGTAGACGACCTATATTTTTATCTATGATTCGATTTATATTGAGTCAATATCTTCAAATCGATTTATATTAGTTAATCCTAATTTTATTTAATTTATTCACTTCATCTGAGACTGTAACTTCATTTTCATTAATATCATTAACTGCTTTATTATCATTTTTATTCGATTCAATATTTGTTTCAATTATTTCTTCGCTTACACTCACCACCTTCTTGTTTGTTTCACTGTTGGTTTGTTTGATAATCCTTTTTCTCTTCTACTTGCTTTAGTTATACTGCCATTAGCTTTCTTGTCGCCTTTACCGATCTTTCTAATTTGATATCCATCACTTTTACAACTTAAACTTTTTTTCTTTAATTTATTCTCATTAGCGATCTTTTTACTTGAATTTTCACTCACTATATCACAGACTTCCATATCTACGTTAATTTGTTTATGTAAGTGTTCGACGCTTCTGGTATCGTTGCTCCGATTGCAGAAACGCAGGTATTAGAATTCGGATCGGTCGGCCGGCCGCCCGTTCACAATAATATTTGTTATTTAATCGATGTGTACTCTTCGGCTGCTACACAAGAGTAGCAGCCGAAGTAGCCCAAAGAATTATTAATGAAGGAGAAGTTTATGTTTTCATCAATAAATCCGATTCGCTAATTTTATGTTTTCTCGACGTTTCAAGCCATTCTGAATCGAAAGACCAAATTTGCAAAAAACGCGTGTGTGTGTGTTTGTGAATTTAAAAACCATTCGATGTATCGCGATGAGGAATTATCGTGTTTTCATTTGTGTTAGACTTTATCGGTTTGCAAACGCCTTAACCGATTTCAGAAATTTAAAACCCAAAAATGTTGAATTTTTATTTTTTTTTTTTTGGTGCGACGATCGCCGAGGCCTTTTTTTTTTTTTTTTTTTTCATACTACTGAATCGATTTTAAAAAATCAAAAACTGTTCGAAAGATATTAGTTGGGAATGATTCTGATTAGTTTTAGGTGAAAATCTACCGAGCCGTTTTCTTGTAAGTCGTTGTTGAGAAAAAATTTGAGCCGATTTTTATGAAACTTTTTTTATGATATATATCATGGTCTTATACAACTTATTGAAATATTATGTCCTTACGACAAGTAGTTTAATTTTAAAAATTCATCAAAGTTTGAGAAATTAAGTAGTTTATTTTGACGTTTGTTAAAAGTAAAATTAGACCATTTACTAGGTATAACGATAGAGTACTTGACCTTAATAAACATACTAAATCATTAAAGTCCTACGGAAACTGGTTCAATTATAAAAATTATTGATTTTGAAAATTTGCTTTTAGAAAATACTCAATACTACTGCTTCTTGCGTAGTCTTCTTATAGGCGGATTATCAAGCATGTGAGCCAAAGTTGCATTAGGATGATCGAGAATTTTAGCATGATGTCCAGTACTACAGTATCATTGATGACATCCACTACGAAAGGGATGTTGAGGTCATCATGTATGATTTTGTTGCTGACAAACCACGGGGCATTAGTAATCGCCCGTAGTGTTTTAGATTGTAATCGTTGAATAAGTCCCACATTTGATTTACTACAACATCCCCACAGTTGAATTCCATACGTCTACACAGGTTTAATTGTGGTCTTATATATTAGAAGTGTGGGTATCTTCCCATATATTTCGACTTGAATAACTCAAATATTATAATATAATATTATTTATTATATTAGATATTATTACATTGTTATATTAGATATATTTACATTGAAATTATAATTTATTATTTTTTTCTTCTGGCTGGCTACTGTCCGTGGTCCCAGGTCAGTAGTTGTTGACTCCTTGAAGTTGACCTGCGTTTCTGCAATCGGAGCAACGATACCAGAAGCGTCGAACACTTACATAAACAAATGGTTTGAATGGTTGAGATGAAAGAGGATTAGTCCGTGTTGCGCTATGCGTTAAATACCCTCAGCTACAAGGAGTGGTGATATCTAAAAGGTATATCGTGGTGCCATCTGGTGCAACATAGGCGGGTCCCACAAGCGGTGACACAATTGAAGTTGAGGCATAACTGGTGACTCTATCAGTTGTCAAACCTCTTATATAGATGAATTCCACATGAGTTTTCCGCGGAGACTGGAGGTCATGATAGGCGAAAATGAACTTTTCGGCCTGATCGTGTGAAGTAGTTGGTGATGATTGTTTGGTCTACTGGATCTGCTATGATGTAGGCTGATTTGATGCGATCGATGGACACCCGTGTATTGCCTTTCTGTGTTAGTATGTTTACTGTTTTATCATCTTTCTTAAGAACTTCGTATGAACCTTGATATGGTTGTTGGAGTGACTTCCTGATAGTATCGTCGCGGAGGAAAATATGCGTGCATGTTTGTAGGTCCTGAAAAATAAATGGTTTTTGTTTGTGTGATTACTATATTTACTTGGTTGAAGATGCGCTACGTGTTGTCGAAGTCTCGAGAGTAGATCAGTCGGATGTCTTAAATTTTGAGAATTTTTATGTAATTCAAAATTTTCTCCAGGGAGTGGCAGTGGTTCACCATACACCATTTCAGCTGCTGATGTCTTGATATCAGGTTTGTAAGCGTTTCGAATGCCTAGAATTAGCGGAAGTGCTTCCAACCATGTGTTGTCTTTGTAACACATTATCGCAGCTTTGAGTTGTCGATGGAAGCGTTCTATTAGTCCGTTGGAACTTGGATGATAGATGATTCAAATTGAGTACCTCGATCCGTCGTTATTTTGATTGGAGCTCCAAAGCGGGATATCCAGCATGATAAAAATCCAACCGCTATTTCTTCTGCAGATATTCCTTGTAGTGGGTATACTTCTGGCCATTTGGTAAATCGATCAATGGCTGTCAGACAATATTTATAAGAGTTAACAGGAGGTAAACGACCAATTATATCGATGTGTACATGTGCAAATTTTGCTGTTGGCAAGGGAAATGTTCTAGGTGAGGTGCGTGTGCATGTCGTGTTATTTTTGACTTTTGACAATCTTGACAAGCTTTAGCCCAATCGTGACAGTTTTTCTGTATAGATGGCCATATGTACCGTGCAGTAATAAGACGCAAAGTTGCTCGTATCCCAGGGTGACTCAAACCATGTAATGAGTTAAATATTACTCTCCGCAGCGGTGCCGGTCGTGGTCGTGGCTGAGCCTTCGCCGTGCGCAAAACAACTTTATGTGTGTGCCTGGTACTGGAGTTTCTTCTAATTGTAGTTTGGTGTCTTGCATCAAAAGGCGTTTAAGTTCTGCATCATCTTTCTGGTGTTGTGCTAGGATTTCGAAATTAAGTAAATTATCTTTTGTAATGGCTTCGACTCGTGACAGTGTATCAGCTATGAATTTTTCTGGCCTCCGATGTACTTTATGTCTGTTG
>NW_020536692.1:0-33715 GCF_003426905.1 Ctenocephalides felis
CGATGGAAGCGCTCTATTAGTCCGTTTGGAACATGGATGATAGCTGCAAGTCCTGATCCTAATGGTACCTGTCAAATTGGTTAATGATCTAAATAATTCAGATTTAAATGAGTACCTCGATCAGTCGTCATTTTGACTGGAGCTCCGAAGCGGGATATCCAGCATAATAAAAAATCCAACCGCTACTCTTCTGCAGACCTAGTAGTGGGTATACTTCTGGCCATTTGGTAAATCGATCAATGGCTGTCAAACAATATTTATAGAAGTTAACAGGAGGTAAAGGACCAATTATATCGCTGTTGTGCAAGGGAAATGTGTCGTGAGGTGCATGAACACGCCGTGTTATTTTGGACTATTGACAATCTTGTCAAGCTCTAGCCCAATCGTGGCAGTTTTTCTGTATACGTACCGTGCAGTATTAAGACGCAAAATTGCTCGTATCCCAGGGTGACTCAAACCATGTAATGAGTTAAATATTTGTCTCCGCAGTAGTGCCGGGATATAAGGTCGTGGCTAAGCCTTCGCCGTGTCGCAAAACAACTTATGTTTGTGCCTGGTACTGGAATTTCTTCTAATTGTAGTTTGGCGTCCTGCATCAAAAGGCGTTTAAGTTCTGCATCATCTTTCTGGTTGTGTGCTAGGATTTCGAAATTAAGTAAATTATCTTTTGTAATGGTTTCGACTCGTGACAGTGTATCAGCTATGATACTTTTCTGGCCTCTGATGTATTTTATATCTGTTGTAAACTGTGAAATAAAATTTAGATGATTTAATTGAACTGGCGGAAGTTTTTCATGGCGTTGGGAGCATGCAAAAGTTAATGGTTTGTGATCAGTGTATATTGTGCATTGATGCGTTTCAAGGATGTGCCTGAAGTGCTGCACAGCAAGATATACCGAAAGCAATTCTCTGTATTAAGCTGGCCATATCGATTGACGTGGAGTCAACTTTTTAGAGAAGTATGCTAGGGGTTGCCGTTTGTTTTCAACCAATTTTGCAATCAGGCGCCCACTGCCTGCTGGGAACATATGTAAATAATCCTAATTTAGCACCATGAATTGTATGTTGGAGTAGCGTTCCTTCCGCAAGTTTGTCTTTGCAGGATTGAAATGCTTTTTTTAGTTCTGGAGTCCAGGAGATAGATTTATTGCCTTTGATAGATGATATTGCATCATGAAGTATTGCTTGGTTCGAAGCTGCGTTTAGTATAAAACGGCGATAATAATTGAGCATACCTAAAAATCGTCTAAGGGACTTTGCGGTTTCTGGACGAGGAAAATTCTCCAGATTTTCGATACGGTCAGATGGTGGCTTGGTTCCTGTTGCGGAAATTTCGTATCCTAAAAACTGAATTTGCGGGATACAAAAGGTACTTTTTATCTGATTTATTACATTTTCATGGTGGCAAAGGCGTTTCAAAATATCGCTCGTAAATGCACTCGATGCTCTTGTCTATTTCTGGAAAAATAAAATATCATCTATGTAAGCAAACAAAAATTTAATCCTATCAAAACTTTGTCTATGAAGCGCTGAAAGGTCTGCCCAGCGTTTCTGAGACCGAAAGACATGAATGGAAACTCAAACAGGCCAAAAGGCGTTGATATTGCTGTCTTTGGTACGTCCTTTTCTTCTACCGGTATTTGCTTGTATGCCTTCACTAAATCTAAACAGAAAATATATTACATCCCTGGAGATTTGTTGAGAAATCGTGAATGTGACGGACTGGATATCTATCTGGAACTGTCCTCGCATAAAGTGCGCGATAGTCGCCACCCTCCATCTTTCTTTTTGACAGGTGTAATGGGGAAGACCAAGGACTTTTTGATCGACGGCCTTTTTGCAGCATGATTAGAATTCATCCTTGGCCATCTAGTATCGGTCTGGTGCTAGACGATGTGGACGGCATGATACAGGTGGGCCTGGCGTTGTAATAATGGAATGTCTTGTGCTGTGGAGGGGTTTACGCAGTGCGTCGGATGGTTTGATTTGATTTGGAAATTCTGATAGTAGTTTTTGAATTGTCGGATCCTTGTGTATGAGTATTTTAACGCTCTCTTGGTGTGATGTATGAGTTACACATGCGGTGTGTAACCCAGTTCTTCCATCGACTAGGCGTTTATTTCGGCAATCTAGTAGAAGCCCAAAAATGCTAAGAAATCCGAACCTACTATTGGTGTATCCACGTCTGCGATAATGAATTTCCAGTCAAAACTGTCTTCGCAGCCCGAGATTAAGACACAAATTCTTTAGTCCGTACGTTCGAATTGGAGTACCATTGGCAGCTTGTAGTTCTACTCGATTTGTTCCATTTATTGAAGGCTCTCCTGAACGTCTGAACCGGTATCTATAAGAAATTTGGTGTTATTATTCTTACCAAGAACAAAAAGGCGACCTTTAGCGGATTGATATTCAGTTGTTGCCACTACTGATCGGTTTCCTCGTTTTTTGTGCTGCGTATTCTGCTATTCACGTACATGGTTTTTGATATTGTTTGCCTTTTTTCCAAATTGCTGATGATACCAGAATTTCGTGGTTTCTTGTCGTTCGCTGCTTCTCGATCTTGATCTACCTAAACGTCGAATTTTTTCTTGCAAATTTCGTACCTGTTTTGTTAAATCGTCCAGGGTGTTTTTGTAGTGGATGTGTCGGTAGATTGATTGTGGTGTGGCTATATATATATATATATATATATATATATATTAGGGTGATCCTTAAAATGGTCATTTCGAATTTCCTTGCTCCCAGGGATTTATCAAATGGTTCCAAATAGACAAAAAACAATTCTCTGAAAGTTTTAGCTCTTAATATTAACGTTTAGATAGAGCGCAATTCAATCAAACTTTGTATGCAAAGAGCATGGAATTTTTTTTGAAAATATAAAAAAAATGTTTTAGGTTCAACTTAGCGACAAATGAATGAGTTTTATTTATTTATTTGTTCGCTAAATTACATCTAAAAAACATCTTCAAAATTTTTGAAAACTTTTCCATGCTATTTCCATACAAAACTTTGATTGAATTGCGCTCTATCTAAACGTTAATATTAAGAGCTAAAACTTTCAGAGAATTGTTTTTTATCTATTTGGAACCATTTTATCCCCTAGGAGCAAGGAAATTCGAAAATGACCATATTAAGGACCACTCTCATATATATATATATATATATATATATATATATATATATATATATATATATATATAAAGAAACTCGTGTTCTTTATACTACGAATATTGTTTATTATGACAATAGTAATAACACTATGTGTGATTATATTGATCATTTACAAAAACGTAGATGTTATTTCAGTATTTATAATAAAAAAGGAAAAAAGTTAAGAATTATAATTTTGGCATTTCGAACATTGAGCAAACAAAAACGAGATCTGATCTGACACTTGAACTTTTTGTTTTTGAGCTGACACTATGATGAGCTTCAAATAATGAACATCTGTCAAGTTAAAATGCGACGTGTGTTGACAGGTCGCTACAGATCGTTATAGCTTGCTTGATGCCAGATCCGAATCAACGTAGCCCAATATAATTTAGTTTTGTCATCAATTGACGTTATTCAACTGACATCTGTCATATGGTGTTCATTCCGCCATTGTCATCAATTGACGTCCTTCAATTTCATATGGTGTTCATTCCGCCATATAACTCCCCTTCAAAAGAAAAAGAGGTATCCGGTAAAAATAAATGAATTTGATTATTAAAATTTGAAGGAGACTTTTTTAGGCTTCATCTTTTTTGGAGGGTCAATCGATAACTCCAAGTTATGTGATTTAAATTCTTGAGATGAGCTTGGTTGACTGTTATCTATTTTAACTGTGTATGCTGGTTTTAGTCTGTCAACCGATATGTTCTTATCAGTACCATCCATAGAAATTTTGAACACTTTGTCTGAAATTCTTTCTATAATTTCATATGGTCCACTATATGGAGGCTCAAGTGGTTTTCTAATATGATCAGATCTTACAAATACATGAGTGCATGTATTTATGTCCTTAAGCACAAACATATTGGCTTTATTATGATGAGCTGTGGCTGTAGGTTTAATATCCCGCATTATTCTTCTGTGGTAGTCCAGAAATGCTTGTGGATCGGATGACAGTTCTTTAGTTGTGAAAAATTCGCCTGGTAGTCTTAATGTGGTTCCATAAACCATCTCAGCAGGAGATGCTTTAAGGTCTTCTTTGTATGAAGAACGTAAACCTAGTAAGACTACAGGTAACACTTCGATCCAAGGCTCAGGAGAGCACATTAAAGCTGCTTTAAGAGTTCTATGCCAGCGTTCAACCAGACCATTGGACTGAGGGTGATATGCCGTTGTCCGTATTTTCTTAGCACCTATTGCATCCATTAGTGATTTGAATATAGCTGATTCAAACTGGCATCCTTGGTCGGATGTTATCACACATGGTGTACCAAATCTTGATATCCAGTTTGAAAATAGGGCTTGGACAATCGTGTCTGCAGAAATGTCCTTTAGAGGAACAGCTTCTGGCCACCTTGTAAATCTGTCGATGATTGTTAGGCAATAAGGATATCCATTAATATTCGGTAATTTGATTATGTCAATGTGAATATGCGAAAATCTGTTTTCAGGAATAGGAATATGGATAGGAGTGAGGTGATTATGTTTATGAATTTTGGATTTTTGGCAAGGAATGCATTGCCGTGCCCACATGGTGAGTTAGCGGTTGAGTAGATGTGGCCCTTCGCTGGTGAGTTAGCGGCTGAGTATATTTGACACTTCGCTGGTGAGTTAGCGGTTGAGTGTATGTGGCCCTTCGCTGGTGAGTTAGCGGTTGATTGTATGTGGCCCTTCGCTGGTGAGTTAGCGGTTGAGTGTATGTGGCCCTTCGCTGGTGAGTTAGCGGTTGAGTGTATGTGGCGGTTGCCAAATTGTTTGCTGACGCTCCCTGTCCTCTGCCGTGGTGCTTATAATCGACTCATTTTCCAGGATAATGAGGGATTTATTGAGCACGTGTTGTTGTTTTCGATGTGCGTGGCCGGAGTCTCAGTTGTAGGATTAGAATGTTCTTAGAGTTATGGCGGTTGTGAGCCATTTACATTCATTATTTATTTTTAAAAATTCTTTTCTTAATAATTCATGAGACTTCAATTTATTTTTTTACTTCTAAATTTGTTACTTCTAAATGTGTCTTGATCTTCTTACCTTCTTTCCTTCTATATGCGTGCTATTAATTCACGTTCGCGGTCACCACTAAAGAAACTCGTGTTCTTTATACTACGAATATTGTTTATTATGACAATAGTAATAACACTTAAAGAAACTCGTGTTCTCTATACTACGAATATTGTTTATTATGACAATAGTAATAACACTATGTGTGATTAAATTGATCATTTACAAAAACGTAGATGTTATTTCAGTATTTATATGAAAAAGGAAAAAAGTAAAGAATTATAATTTTGGCATTTCGAACATTGAGCAAACAAAAACGAGATCTGATCTGACACTTGAACTTTTGTTTTTGAGCTGACACTATGATGAGCTTCAAATAATGAACATCTGTCAAGTTAAAATGCGACGTGTGTTGACAGGTCGCTACAGATCGTTATAGCTTGCTTGATGCCAGATCCGAATCAACGTAGCCCAATATAATTTAGTTTTGTCATCAATTGACGTTATTCAACTGACATCTGTCATATGGTGTTCATTCCGCCATTGTCATCAATTGACGTCCTTCAATTTCATATGGTGTTCATTCCGCCATATATATATATATATATATATATATATATATATATATATATATTAACAAAGTCTAATCGGGCATAACATCAATAAAAAACATGAATTTCTTTCAAAAATTTATTTTAAATCCATACGTTTCGGCTATAATCCTAGCCTTCATTCAGTGGAAACTAAAAATAAAATTAAAAACTAAAACAATTGAATTGGAGTGAAAAGAAAAAAATAAAATAGTAATTAGTACTTACAATTTGATCTTAGTGTTAAATTGGAAAATTTTAATAATCCATGGTATTAGGATATGGTAATGCACTACACTATGTATTATAAACATTAACTTGAAACTACACAATATTTTCACAAAATACTGATTTGAAAAAATCACAAATGAATAGTGTGTTATTCGTAGACTGGTTGAAGATGTAATGGAGAAAGTCATTTTTAAAAAAATATTTTTACCAAGATTCTGCACATGTGTGGAACGAATTGTAAAACCTTTGCGCGAACGCTTTTATTGTTTTGTAAGAAATTTGGAAATGTTATCTAAATAGAAGAGATTTGTGTCGCACAGCGTGTTGAGTTCATTCCGTTTATTTATTGTCTTATTGTTATAAATAGTTAAAAAAGATCCCTCTATAATTCTTCGTTTAAATAAATTTTGTTCAAATTGTAGTATAGTCGGATTAGAAAAGTCCATATTGTGTTTTAAAGTGTATATATGGTCTGCAAGAACAGTTTTGAATTGTTTGGGGTTTTTTGAATTGTTTTTATGTTGTTGTAACCGTTTATTGAGGTTCTGGCTAGTTTCTCCTATGTAAATTAAATCACAGTCTAAACAATTTATTTGATAGACGAGATTTCTGAGTCGTTCGATATTAAATGGGGTTTTTGTTTTTGTAAAAATAGTGCTAGTAGTTGTATTAAAATTGGTTACAAGTCGAAGTCCAGATTTATAAAAAAGTTTTTTCCAAGGAACATACAATTCTTTAATGTATGGCAAACATATTACACCAGAATGAGTTTCTGAGTCAGGTAAATCGTTATGTACTGTGCAATTGTCCATTTTATTCAAAAGGTACGTTCGTCTGTTACTAGTTACGGAATTTATAAGTTTTAGAGGATAAGAGTTATCTGTTAAAATTTTTGTAATTAATTTGATGTTGTTGTCCCAAAATGTTTTGTCCGATAGAAGTATTGCGTGGTCCGTTAGATTTATTATAGTACCTATTTTCATTTTGAGTGGATGATAAGAAAAGTAATTAAGGTAGCGTCCGGAGTTAGTTGGTTTTTGGTACCAATTTGTTATTAGTTTGTTATCTGTAGTACGTATAAGTTTTATGTCTAAGAAACTTATCGAGTTCATTGTCTCCAATTCCACTGTAAATTTTAATTTTTTATTGACGTTATTAAATTGATCAATTATCATAGTGACATCATCACTAGGGATACAAGTGATAATGTCATCTACATAACGGTAATAAAAAATATGTTTATTGTAATTTTTAAAAATTGTATTTTCAAGGAGTTGTAAGGATATTTCTGCTAGAGATGGACTTGCTGGGGACCCCATTGGCGCCCCAAAAATTTGATAATAGAAAGAGCCATTGAATTCAAAATAAGTGTTAGAGACAATGAACTTGACAGTTTCCCTGAACCAGTGTAAAGATAAAGAAGTCAACGGGGAAATTTCATTCCATCGGATTGTTATTGCGTCTAAAATAAGGTCTAGGGGTACATTAGTAAAAAGTGAGACTACGTCTAAGCTAATTAGTTTGTAGTTGTCTGGTATATAATTTATCTTGTGTTTTAGGTCAGTAACGAGTTCATAAGAATTTTTTATGTAGTGTGGTGATTGTTTTGTCATTGTAGTTAAAATGTTACTTATGTATTTTGAGAGTTTATATAGGGGAGTATTAATGTCGGAAACTATTGGTCTAAAAGGTAAATTATTTTTGTGGACTTTGGGAAGGCCATAAAGTCTGGGAAAATATGGGTGTAAATTTTTCAGGTCAGAAGTTATCTCTTTTGTTAGTTGTTTGTTTGTTGTAAGTTTGTCTAAAAATTTATGGCACGTGCGGTTTATGTAGTCAGTTGGATCGTTATTGGTAATTTTGTAAGTATTAGTGCCAAGTAATAATTCAGATATTTTATTTATATAGTCTTGTTTATCTATGATAACAGTGATGTTGCCTTTATCCGCTTTAGTGACCACTATATCCGGATGATTTTTGAGAAATATTTTGCATGCTTTAAGGTCTCTAAGAATATTATCGTAAGTTGTATTTTTAGTATTAAAGGAATTAATATGTTGGATGAATTTTTTACAAAAAAGATTTCTAGTGTGAATTTTAGTTTTCGGATCTTTAATTTGTTGTAATCCATATTCTAAATTACTAAGCAATTTAATAAAGTTAAAATTACGACAAGTAGGAGGAACTGAAAAATTGGGTCCTAAAGCGAATATGTACAATAGTCTGTCTGGTATGTCGATAGAAGAATAATTTTTTAACCATTTATCAATAATATTTTTATCTAAAATTATTTTGTTTTTATCTAATTTATTTTGTAATAGTTTATTAAATTTGTTAGTATACGAAAGTTTCAAACTATTGAACTGTTTGTTGTTTCTAATTGTTTCTAAATATAAAAAGTTTTCAAAAATATCAATTTCTACTGTGCGACACAACCAATTTGTGATTTTTTCAATCGTGTTTCTAAAATTACAAATATTTTTGATACACCTGTTAATTGTGAGTGTAATGTATTTTAAACTAACTTTTTGTAAACTATTGTATTGGGAATTATTACTAATGAATTGGAATTTTTTAATGTCTATTTCGTAAAATTTAGGAACAATTTTTTCTTTGCGACATCTTAATAAGAACACTTGTTTGTTGAAATTTATGATAAGTTTAGAATTGAGCTTAGAAATTTTTTTAAATTGTGAAAAAATGTAAAACCCGTAATTGCGCCTAATAAATTCAAAAAATGACAGGTTGTGATCTGCAAAATGATTTTGCTTTCCTTGTAATCTCCAATTGTTGTGCTGTAGAGTGACCATTTTCCTATTATAATGACGTAGTGGTTCCATGGATAATAATTGTGTAGTTGGAATTTTAGTATTTTATCTTGTATAAAGTACTGAGAGTAATGAATCCTTTTTTCAGCCCAGGAAAAATATTTTGTATGATTCTGAATTTGATGTTGACATATGTATTAACAAAGTCTAATAATCGGGCATAACATCAATAAAAAACATGAATTTCTTTCAAAAATTTATTTTAAATCCATACGTTTCGGCTATAATCCAAGCCTTCATTCAGTGGAAACTAAAAATAAAATTAAAAACTAAAACAATTGAATTGGAGTGAAAAGAAAAAAATAAAATAGTAATTAGTACTTACAATTTGATCTTAGTGTTAAATTGGAAAATTTTAATAATCCATGGTATTAGGATATGGTAATGCACTACACTATGTATTATAAACATTAACTTGAAACTACACAATATTTTCACAAAATACTGATTTGAAAAAATCACAAATGAATAGTGTGTTATTCGTAGACTGGTTGAAGATGTAATGGAGAAAGTCATTTTTAAAAAAATATTTTTACCAAGATTCTGCACATGTGTGGAACGAATTGTAAAACCTTTGCGCGAACGCTTTTATTGTTTTGTAAGAAATTTGGAAATGTTATCTAAATAGAAGAGATTTGTGTCGCACAGCGTGTTGAGTTCATTCCGTTTATTTATTGTCTTATTGTTATAAACAGTTAAAAAAGATCCCTCTATAATTCTTCGTTTAAATAAATTTCGTTCAAATTGTAGTATAGTCGGATTAGAAAAGTCCATATTGTGTTTTAAAGTGTATATATGGTCTGCAAGAACAGTTTTGAATTGTTTGGGGTTTTTTGAATTGTTTTTATGTTGTTGTAACCGTTTATTGAGGTTCTGGCTAGTTTCTCCTATGTAAATTAAATCACAGTCTAAACAATTTATTTGATAGACGAGATTTCTGAGTCGTTCGATATTAAATGGGGTTTTTGTTTTTGTAAAAATAGTGCAAGTAGTTGTATTAAAATTGGTTACAAGTCGAAGTCCAGATTTATAAAAAAGTTTTTTCCAAGGAACATACAATTCTTTAATGTTTGGCAAACATATTACACCAGAATGAGTTTCTGAGTCAGTTAAATCGTTATGTACTGTGCAATTGTCCATTTTATTCAAAAGGTACGTTCGTCTGTTACTAGTTACGGAATTTATAAGTTTTAGAGGATAAGAGTTATCTGTTAAAATTTTTGTAATTAATTTGATGTTGTTGTCCCAAAATGTTTTGTCCGATAGAAGTATTGCGTGGTCCGTTAGATTTATTATAGTACCTATTTTCATTTTGAGTGGATGATAAGAAAAGTAATTAAGGTAGCGTCCGGAGTTAGTTGGTTTTTGGTACCAATTTGTTATTAGTTTGTTATCTGTAGTACGTATAAGTTTTATGTCTAAGAAACTTATCGAGTTCATTGTCTCCAATTCCACTGTAAATTTTAATTTTTTATTGACGTTATTAAATTGATCAATTAACATAGTGACATCATCACTAGGGATACAAGTGATAATGTCATCTACATAACGGTAATAAAAAATATGTTTATTGTAATTTTTAAAAATTGTATTCAAATTGGAAAAAAAAGTTTTTATAAAATCGTGAGTTTTCTGAAAATAGTTTGCACTAAAGTAGTGAATCTGCTAGAATCCATCAAGATGTTTATAATGAAGTGAATTCTAGATGGAATGTGAATTTCTTTAATTCTGGTGGAAATGGCGCTCATTAAACCATATGATTTAAAAGAAAAAAACTTCGTATATGCTTCTTATTTGCATGATAGCTCACTCATTTTACACGCAAAAAACTTGTAACAGCATTCATTTTAAAGCTTATGTTGAGCACTATAAAATCCAATTTTACCGAAATGCATAAAATGTAAAACCTCGACACTAGATGGCTTTAAATACAACAATTAAATCTTGAACGAAATAAAAAACGACTTTGCTCTTTCAAATCTTGCTTAATATTTTTCCTAGAACACTTTATGTAATACCGATTTATTAAGATTTTTATTGACATTATTTTGTTCATTACATGATTTTCATTAAAATGTATATTTTAGGAGATATTTGCAAAAAAACGAAGAAAAACGCAAAAAATATATGAAAATTTAGTGGCCAGTAACTTGAAAAGTATTAGTTTTTTTGAGAAACCATAAAAGACATTTTTTTCTTATAATTAGTTCTTCTATCGATTTCCGACGTTATTTTGAAAAAATGTAATTACACAATTGAGAAGGGGTGTCATCCCTCCGGGGGGTGATGGCGCAATCCGAATTGTTTTCACTTTTGAACTTGAGGGTAAGATGAACCTAATTCCAAAATTTTATGAAATTCGCAGCACAGTAAAAAAATTCAGACCTAAAACGCTCCGTTTACTGCACTAATATAGTACTTCAGGAATTTACAAAACTTATTACTAAATGTATTCTAATAATAATTTTCATAACATAAAACTTTTCAGTTAATTTATTTCGAAAATTATTTTTATATTTGTATTTTTTATGTGGCTTCTGTGAAAATTTGTGATTTTTTTAAACTAATTTTGTTTTATCTAATTTGGACTTAATTACAGTTTAGTGACAATTTAATTTAATTTAATTTCAGTGTATATATATAAAATATATTTTAGTGATTTAGTTAGTTAAGATTTAGTTAACATAGTAGAACTAATAATGTCTAAAACTTGCAGAAACTGTGATAAATATTTATTCAGAATGCGTGATAGAACGAAAATCATTCTAACCGAAAATGATGAACAGTTGTATAGTAGTTCAATAGGAAAAATAATTAAAATTGGCGATATTTTGTGTTCCACTTGTAGACTTATTCCTTATAGAGGAAAAGCAAGCACAGACAATATAAATGATTTATCGCATAGTAGTACTGAAAACAGATGTGTTAGTGATTCTTGCAGTGAATATGAATTGAAATGAAATAATGGTGTTGGTAGTATGGTTCGGGTATGGGTTGGAGGTCCGTTTGTTGAAGATCCACAGTCCTGGATATTGGTTACTGTAGTAGCTTCTTATGCGATGTGGTAATAATGTCCGTCCAACCTTTCCTGATGCCTTGGGTCGAGCAGTAGGAATAATGTTTGATCGACTGGTTAATGAGAGTTCTCTTCAGATTAATGGGTCCTTTCAATAAGGTATTCGCTGGAAGAGACAAACTTCTGGTTCCAATAAAAATCCACTTATAATGTTTTACACTGTATTTATTGCTTTACTTCACAGACATAATCTCCACTTAGATTATTTAAGACTACTCTAAGACATTATGGCTAGACTTTTGGCTAAGACATCACTAGCCAGAGTCTTGACTAAGACATCACTAGCCAGAGTCTTGACTAAGACATCACTGGTTAATACAAATAATTCTGACTCTATATATTATACATTGTACGTGTCAATTCTAGGAATGGCGTCTTCCGCGTTCATGTAAAGATCTTGGACTTTGATCAACATTGAACAATGAATTCATATTTTGATCAAAAGCACGTATGATCGTGTTATTACAGAACCTAAAGAATATTGTTAGTCCTCTAACAATTGAAAAGAAAAAAACAAAGAAATTACAATTTATTTGGGATTCCTCCCCTCTAAAACAATTTATCGTCCTCGATAAATGAAAAATAGTAATCTATGGTACAATTGATTATAGCAAAAGAGAGAAAAATTTGAAAATTTGCAAAATATGAAAAAGTAAAAGTATAAAATTTTGTAGTATGTCTGCAATATAGTAATTAGATAACAATTCTGATGATAATATGAATAAAAAAAAATTAACATCAACCCTTTTTCTTTAAAAAAAAAATCTAATATTGTTGTAACATTTTGCTGCATATTGTGATTTTTAATAATTCATTAAAATTATTTTGATTTAGCTTCAGCAGTTTGTTTAATTTCAAAAGTAGGATTTTGATAATACAGCAAAATATTACAAACAATAATTAGTTACATTATTCTTATTGGATATAGTATGCAACCTAATACCATATGAATTCGCATTGTTGCATAACTTGTGTGACTGCTTTAAAATGATTAGTAGACAAAAACGAAGTTGTGACCTATTTGATTTATATACATCAATAAAACTTCTAAAAATTTAAAAATTAATTATTTGATCCATTATCACTATCATTAATTAGTTTCGATAAAATAATAAAAACAATTTTTCTATTTGCATAAGAATATTAACAAGGTGCAAGATCTCTCTTTCTTTTCACAAATTTAATATAATAAATTGTTTAATTTTGTATGATAATTTATTTATTTGATTCGAATTTTAAAATATGATCAAAATACTCTGTCAGATTCAGTTCAATATTTTTAATAGGATGTTTAAAAATGCGCGCGCGATTATTTCTTACTGAAGCTGTATGAGAATCTTGTATCAATCTTCGAAGATTTTTTTAAAAAAAAAAAAAAAAATAGATTGCACACTTGTTGCCATTCTTATGCATTACATCTAGATTGAAATGGAAGATAGTGATAATTCGACTTGTAATCTAATAATTGTCTTTTGTCACATACTTCTACAATAATACATTTCTGTAGGCCCTCTTGATTTTAACTTTTATTTTCAAATTTTTATTTTGAACATTCTAAATATACAATATAAAAATATTAAATTGAAATTATCATGTTTAGAATGTCAATATTAATAAAAAATTGAGTGGCCTTTCAATTTCTGAATATTTGATACAAATATATTATTATATATATTTTTTCTATATTTTGTTTCCATTTGAATTATTGATACCACTCATCAAAATTACTTTTGTTTTAAGTGAATAAATAGTTAATAGAAATTAATTTCAAAGAAATTTATTGGTTTTATTTTATCTACTTTGAACGCTCGAAATTCATAGTTATTTATAAAAATAAAAATACAACTACGAAAGTATTAATATGTCAAATGAAATAAATAGATTACGATAAAATTATTCAAAAATCAAAATTAAAATATTAAATTAATGAAATTTCAATAGAATAAAAATATGACGCCAATTAAAACTTCACAAAATTTTTAAATAATAATAAAATAAAGTTTTGTAAAATACATCAAGATTCATAACATTAACGAAGTTAATACATCATAAGCAAATTTGTATTGCGTGCCTTGTTAAGGTTTGAATCCGAATGTTACGTGATATTTCTTTACTCAAATTTCAAAATAGAAATATGATAAAGCTTGTTATGCTATTAACGCAAATAATCGAAATTAGTGTGAACAATTATAAAAATTTCAATTAGGAAAAATATTATTATTTTCAATTTACGCAAATAATAAAAAACAAATTTACTCAATCGCTTACTAATTTTCAAAATAAAATTTATTATATTTGTAGAGGAAATTTAGGAAATATTTTTCGTTCAATATAGCACCAACAAATTGAATTGAATTTAAAATGAAATCATTTAGTATCAATAATTCAAACATGGACTTTTTCTATTTTCCTATTTTTTTTTCAATTTATAATTCTGTTCTATGGGGATAGTTACATTGCTATTATTGACATTAATTTATATTTATCCCCTTCATTTCTGTAACATTTTGTGGTATGGGCAGTTGATTAAATTTAATTATTATTGAAATTTGCATTTTCAAGTTCAATTATTTTCACACCAAACTTCAAAGTTCATTTAATGTAATATTCAAGATTAAAATTTCATTCTTATGTAATATTTTAAAATTATTTCTATACTCAACATTAATAGTTGGAATTTATTCTCATGCAATATTTAATATTATCAATATAATCGATAAAATCAACGAGCGTGTTTTGGTCCTAAAATGAAAATAACGAAATAAATTTATTTGAAAGATTTTATTGACTCGTTCCCGCGGATTCATGAGTCTCTTATAAGTCATCAAAATTACGTCAAATATATTTAAGATCTCGCGGTTTTCACTAACCTTACGAGTCTCCATTCGGGTTTTTCCTACCCTGATTAATTATTTATTTGTCAGATACCTATTGTTTCCTTGAACAATTTAATATTAGGCTATCTGAAATGAAGGATTGGCACTATCGCCTGAAAAGTGGCACAATGGCTACACTAAATCCTTTAGGCATTTCGCCTTTATACTGGCATTTAAAGCCACATTAAAAATCACGACGTTATGAAAGATCAACAGATGTAAACTTACTCTTGATAGGATACTCAAAGTCATTAACTAGAGTCACTAACTTTTCAATATTACTTTCTGAGTCTTTTATATTATTACTTGATGACTTTGTTACTAATCTTTACAATTATTTTACTTTGAAATATTTCTGTTATGAAATTCGGACCTGGCAATGCTCGTAATTGTTTTTGTTAAAAATGCTTAGTTAACAATATTTACTTGAACTTAACCTTGATGGTTACGTGAAGTCAACAAAATAATAGTGGTGTGAACAATAATCGAACTGCCCGTTGTTACAAAAATGTTACCCAAGTACAACCAAAATCCTAATACTTAAAAAAAATTCAAATTGACAAAATAATATTTATAAATTATATTATAATTGACAGATAAAATTTAGAAAAATTGAAGACTATGATATTCTGGTCTGGTGTTCAGGATTGGTTTTTCTTACTTGGGGAGTGAGCCTTAGTCAAGGAGTCTGCGTCGATCTGCGTAGATCTGTCTGCGTAGTTTATCTCGGTAATGCTGCCACCTTTGGCGCCTTTAGTTCCTCGTGCTAGTCCTGGTCTTGCTGCTTGCTGGATACTCTGCTTACTTTAATGACCCTGCCGCCTCTGGGTGCGAAGAAAACTGGATCCAGAATTCACCAAGCACAATTCACAAAACTAACACTTCACTACAAGGAAATCCACCGCTTGACACCATGTAATGAGATAATGGTGTTGGTAGTATGGTTCGGGTATGGGTTGGAGGTCCGTTTGTTGAAGATCCACAGTCCTGGATATTGGTTACTGTAGTAGCTTCTTATGCGATGTGGTAATAATGTCCGTCCAACCTTTCCTGATGCCTTGGGTCGAGCAGTAGGAATAATGTTTGATCGACTGGTTAATGAGAGTTCTCTTCAGATTAATGGGTCCTTTCAATAAGGTATTCGCTGGAAGAGACAAACTTCTGGTTCCAATAAAAATCCACTTATAATGTTTTACACTGTATTTATTGCTTTACTTCACAGACATAATCTCCACTTAGATTATTTAAGACTACTCTAAGACATTATGGCTAGACTTTTGGCTAAGACATCACTAGCCAGAGTCTTGACTAAGACATCACTAGCCAAAGTCTTGACTAAGACATCACTGGTTAATACAAATAATTCTGACTCTATATATTATACATTGTACGTGTCAATTCTAGGAATGGCGTCTTCCGCGTTCATGTAAAGATCTTGGACTTTGATCAACATTGAACAATGAATTCATATTTTGATCAAAAGCACGTATGATCGTGTTATTACAGAACAGAATGTAATATACCTCCGAAAACTGATTTATCCGTGGAGCTTTGTCTCAATCGAGTTGCATCGACGCATAGACATTGTTCTATTTGCAGTAATAGATCCAACCTAATTACAATCCCTCTAGAAGCCAGGATTCACGCATTTGTAAAAGTCAGAATTTATATTCCGCTTGGAAATCGTGCATGCAATAAGCATTTTTTCGGAAAAAATTTTATGAAGAAGATATACGACAGTTACGTATTTATTCAAACACTAGCTTCGTCCTTCAGAAGGAAATATCAATATTTTTAAATGCTTTGGCAGATACAAATGTTTCATTATTTAAGCAGATAGATAATTTATCTATATCGTCTGAACAATTAAAAATATTAACAGGATTTAGTCTAGAAGTAATCGCAGAAATAAGTAGAATGCTTAGATCAATGAAAGACACTAATAATCGAAACGTTTTCCAAGCATTAGTCATTTTTTTATTCAAATTGAAAACGGGAAATTCTAATCAAATCATCGCCGGCATTTTTAATATTTCAAAGAGACAAGTCTCTCATTATTATAATCAAATTTTAATTGGATTCGAAAAAGACATATTAGATCAAAATTTTGGATTAGAGTCTTTTACCAGAGAGCAATTAATATCGGAGACATCATATAACGCACAAAAAATTCTGGGATTAACTAATGAGCAACTGGCATTAATATGTGATGGTACATATATACGACACGAAAAGAGCACAAATAATGAATATCAAAGAAAGTCTTTTTCTGGCCAAAAACGGGTACCACTCTGCAAACCATTTACAATTTGTACAACAAATGGTTTCATAGTTGACTTTTTAGGCCCATACCTGGCAACACAAAATGATGCCACAATAATGAAAATTATATGGTATCAGAACTTTTTTGAGACCTGATGATATTCTGTTGGTAGATCGCGGTTTTCGTGATGCTCTAACAGATATAAAATCAGCAGGATATGTGCCTCTTATGCCATGCTGCAGGGGTAGAAGAAAACAGCTTACAACAGAAGAGGCGAATGAATCCAGAAGAATTACAAAACTTCGATGGGTAATTGAAGCTGTGCATGGTAATATTGCGCAAAGATATCGGCTATTACACAACACACTAAATAATAAATTATTGCCTAAAGTCCGAACATTGTGTAAAATTGTAGGTTTTTTACATAATAAGTATGGAAAACGATTATCATCGGATGGAGATTTGGCTGATGAAGTGATCAACTATATGAATGAACGGAGTATATCCAACACCTTACATGATGAAGTTATTGAAAATCAATGGACCAGACGAGCAAAAACACTTCAACTTCTTCAGCCAGATCAGTTGTTAGATTTCCCACATTTGAATGAACGGGAACTTAAAATATTATTCACAGGGTCATACCAGTTATCACAAGCAATATCTTACCTGGCTGAAATGCTGTCTGACCAAAACCAGCCGAAGTTATATTACGTGAAAGAATATAGGAATATAATTAGAATTGATGTCCAATCACGGCATATAAATAGGAAAAAATATAATGTTTATATTGAATATACTCCGCTTGGCACCAACTATCAAAGTATTTTAAGGTATTGCTGTAGTTGCCCCAATGGATTGAGGACTGTTGGTTGCTGTTCACATATTGCAGCTATCATATATTATATGTCATTTGCGAGGTATTTATCACGTATTATACGTCCATCAGAAATACTATCAAAAATTTTTATAATAGAAGAAACTTCGGTTGCTATTAACCACAACAGCGATGACGATTAAAATAACAAAATATAATTTTAATTGAATTATTATTTATTTATTTAGCATGCCGAAGTATTTGTGAAAATCATATGATACACTTGTAAATTTTAAAAGAACACTAATAAATATTTATTTCTAATATGCAAATTAAAATACTTTTATTATTTTAACTAAATTACAGTGATAAATAAATGAAATTGTATTTCAGATTCAGAATTCAAAGTTCAGAATTTCTTAGGAATCGTATCGGGCGCATCGAGCGTTGCTTCCGAACGTAATCATTGCACTTTGTAGGGCACTATTAGCGTTACGAGCGGGTGTACTTACTTGGGTTTTTTAAATTCTTCAATGTGTTCCACAAAATTGATTTAAACACTATTTTCAGTACTAAAAGAAAAAATAATAAGCTTTCGAATAACGCTAATTAGAAAGAGGTCCAACTAAGCGCACAACCGGAAAACATCAATTGAAAAATTAATTTATATTTTTCAGCTAATAATAATTGATTATTTGACATTGATTGTTCTACATAATGTAGTCTAGGCCAGTGTGAGTAGAATCTTTTACGGTTACGCCAAAAAGTGAGTTTGAAAGAAGGGGCCACTTTCACACATTTTCAATGATATCTCGGCCATAAGTTGAGGTACAAAGTTGAAAATTTGTATATCGATTTTTTTCAAAAAATCCTATAAAATGGCATATAATTTATTTAAATACCAGGGTGGGGCCGATTCTATATGCCAATGCGCCCGTACCCTTTTAGCGACAAAATCGCGGGTTGCTTCATTTCGCAGCATTATATTATCACGATTGGAACAATACGCGGAGAACTTATTATACAAATTTATTAATGAAGTTAAATGTTATTTTGAAAATTCGATTAATCTCAAATTACTTTGGAGCAGTTTTAAACTAGTATTGGCATGGATTAATACTGCCAATTTAATTCCTTTAGCGGGAGATATAATTAATAAAAATTTGTGGTGGTTCGATCCGTCGTGATTGAAAACTACTGGCAAACTCACTTTTGACGTTGGCAACCTTTTGAAAATCAAAGATAAAATTGAACAAGCAACGTTAACGGTAATAGAGCAAACCATAAATATTATATTGAAAATATATTCGTCGTTTACAAATTTAATTAGAGTATTCAGAAAATTTACTCGTTTATTGAGAAATTGTTCAAGCAAGAGTAAACGTACATGCGGCGAGTTAATAACCATCAGCATTGAGGTTCATTCAGAAATAGTTATATTAACATGAACCAAAATGAAATATATTGAACTGTAATAACAATTCGAATCATTATTTTGTTTAATAATTACAAAACGCGTTGCTAGTTATATGTAGGTTACGCGGACATCGGAAGTGCTTACTGTTGGATTTTGTAAATAGGTTGTAAACAATAAATTAGTATATAAGAGTTAGACAAAAGTTAGACAGGCAGTCAAACCTGGACTCAAGTTTAGAGTCAAACCTGGAGAGAAGCTTGGAGTCAAGCTTGGAGCCAGACATAGTATTCAGTAAAATGTAGTCTTTGCTGATATGATAACCAAAAGGTTATCAACAAATGTTAATTGTAAAAATAGTGAATAATAAAAGTATCATTCAAAGTAAGAAGTGTGTTTACAAATTACTATCAAATCGCTGTTCGTCCTAAAGGCCTTTCACACTACCAGTGGACTCTGGAGAGTCCACATCACAAATATAATATTTCAACAACTATTCAACTGTTCACCGCTCGGGTCCAGCCTATCATTACAATTCCTGGTTGTACTGGTGATCCAGAACCTACATCCAAATACATCAACCACCAGCCAGGACAATTCATGGTGGCTTAGCGGTTTTTTCCCTCGTAGCGCTGAAGAATTTTCTGACGGAGACATCGAGTTCAAAGCTGCCACAACTCGATAAACCGAACGATCATTCGCAGCACAAACTAAGGGATGGTGGCGCCTACCGGAGAACTTTAGAACGAACGCGAGACTACGACTAACTTGGACATAACTATCTCATCGGATTCAAGTAAGCAAATCAAAATTTAATCATATCTCAAGATGGAACCCATTTTTGAAGAAGCTAGAAAAGGTAAAGATAATAGTATAGAAATAAATAAATTTAGAATTCAATTAGCAATTAGCACTATACCCGAATTCAATGGCAATTCAGATGACCTTTATAGATTTTTAAGTACTGTAGACTCAATTTTAGATGACGTGGATTTTGAGACCTACAAATTTATATCAAAAATTGTTATTTGTAAATTAAGTGGAACAGCTTTTGATTGCATTAGACGGGCTGATTATCAGTTATGGAATAATGTCAAACCTATTCTAATTAAACGTTTTAAAGATAGAAGGTCCATCGCTGAGTTACATCACGAGCTAGCAACAACAACAAGAGAAAATGGGGAATCGATTGAGAAGTTTGCAGAGAAACTTGAGAGTTTGCTTACGTTAATAAACAACGAATGCTATTTTACACAAAATGAAATAGCGTATCCATCATATTGTGACTTGGCTTTGGCAGTTTTTGTTAGAGGCCTACCATTGGACTTGAAAATTATAGTTAAAGCAGCCAAACCGGAAAATTTGAAAGATGCTATGCACATTGCTGCAAAGGAAGAAAAATATTTAAACATCAGATCTGATAAAAAATACAATCCATTCGTCACTTGCAGATACTGCAAGAAAAGGGGACACCACATTAACCAATGTCGAAAACTTACAAATAGGAAAAGAGATGACAAACTTAGAATCTACAATGGTGGAAATGACGATAAAATGGACTACGAAAGTAATAAGGATCTGAAATATACAACAACATATGATGATACATACAAGGCATTCATAACAACTAAAGAAGAGTCCGAAGAGTCCGGAGAATCCGAAGAATCTGAAGAACAAGAAGAATCCGAAGAGTCCGAAGAATCCGAAGAACAAGAAGAATACAAAGCAGAAAGTTTGACTCACAACACCAAAATAGAAGAGTTGACGACAATCGCTGCAAATTCATACGAAGAAGAAAAGGATCTATATGTGGCCGAAGATATGGAACAAACCATACGTGCAAATTCATACGAGGAAGAAAAGATCTATATGAGGCAGAAGATATGGAACAAACCATACGAACAAATTCATACGAAGAAGAAAAGGATCTGAACATATATGTGGCACAAGATAAGGAACAAACCCAAGATGAGGTTTTCGACATGAAAGAAATAAATAATGAACAAGAAGAAATAAGAATACTTAATGATGAAGGGCCAGAATATATGAAAACTATTCCCATTAAAATAAAGAAGAAAAAGAAAAAGAAAAGAAATATTAAAAGAAGAAAAATTAATGATGAAATTATAGAAGAAAATAATCAAGAAACAGGGAATATAAAGTTAATATGATAAGAAAATTACCTTCACAACGAAAATTGTCAATAAATGAAAATATAGCCACTATTACAGATATGTTCAACCGTAAGAATATGAATTTGAACACAAAGGAGAAATATGCACATTTACAAAGCCAAAGCAGCAGAAAATTGATATCGTCGCAAACACATGTAAAGAAGAAAAACATTCCCGATTTTATTATATTCAGAACAGCACCAAAATTGTTTAATTATAAATACCGGAAGAAACTAAAAACTCGCCAGGTGTAAACACAGTAATAACAACGCAAGTCATTCTGTTTGTTGACATAAGCGAATTCTCATATTTCAAAGCAGCATTTGTCCAATTTTGATTACCTAGCAAAATTCTAATGTATCAAGTATTAACAATACAACGTAAATTTAAATTTTCATTAATTACTATTTATGATTTAAATTATCAAATGCAAGATTCTTTACGCCATTAATATTTTTTTTTGCAGATTTTAAAGACATTTTTCATATTATGATTTTTATGCTCTATTGAAGTTTTGAAAAAAAAAAAAAAAAAATATTTTGCATCATTTATGGTAAGTTGTTCGAAGCATATTTTGTTTTACCGGAATAACATTTTAAATTTCAGTGATGCCTTTACATAATCAGCAACCATCTAATTTGCATTCAACTGCTGATTTTTTTTTATGTATGTTATTAAAAATTTATTCATGTAGAGATAAAAATAAAATTATTATTAGATTTTTTTTCAGAGCACATTATTTGTAAACATATTCTAACAGTAATGACACTTTTGAGGACAAAAGTTTTTAAGGGCCGAAGGAAGAAGAGATGGAACTCATTTTTTTTAATTTTTTCTTAATTTTTATAGTTTTCCGAGGACGAAAAACTTTTGAAGAGGGAGGTTGAACTGTAATAACAATTCGAATCATTATTTTGTTTAATAATTACAAAACGCGTTGCTAGTTATATGTAGGTTACGCGGACATCGGAAGTGCTTACTGTTGGATTTTGTAAATAGGTTGTAAACAATAAATTAGTATATAAGAGTTAGACAAAAGTTAGACAGGCAGTCAAACCTGGAGTCAAACCTGGAGAGAAGCTTGGAGTCAAGCTTGGAGCCAGACATAGTATTCAGTAAAATGTAGTCTTTGCTGATATGATAACCAAAAGGTTATCAAAAAATGTTAATTGTAAAAATAGTGAATAATAAAAGTATCATTCAAAGTAAGAAGTGTGTTTACAAATTACTATCAAATCGCTGTTCGTCCTAAAGGCCTTTCACACTACCAGTGGACTCTGGAGAGTCCACATCACAAATATAATATTTCAACAACTATTCAACTGTTCACCGCTCGGGTCCAGCCTATCATTACAATTCCTGGTTGTACTAGTGATCCAGAACATACCTCCCAATATATCAACCACCAGCCAGGACAATTCAATATATTAAAAAAATTACTAATAAAAATTAAATCAGATGTAAAAACGTTCTACCCATTGTTAGACGCATTTTGCGCATTCGCGTTGTAATAAGTTTTTAGATTTAAATTACTATAATCCTTATCCAGATGTGCTACTAAAAATAATGCACTTTCCTCGCTGATTGCCAGATGTAAACTTATTACATTTTTTTATTATGCAGCTCATAATTTATTATATACGCTCAGAGATTGTGCATATTGGCTAATCAGCGGTAGAAGTGCAGTTTCGTCCGTTTCCAAGTAAGTCGTATTTCGATGGGTAACGTATCAAAAAATCATGTGACTTTGCAATTACCACCCACAGGCATTGTGGGATGGACTTCGATTATAGAAAAATCAAAAGAGACATATGTTTATTTGTATGCTTCAGTACGGGAGCTGTTCATTTATTTTTTGTATCAAATTCAATATTAGAATATTGTTTAGCTACCCTCAAAAGGAGAACCCGCGCGTTGCTCGTCTCGGATTTTGATGAAACTTGGCACAATGGTAGATTTGATGCCCAAACTGACTCCGGTAAAATATTAGAGGCCTATGAAAAGCGGTTTAATTATAAAAATTAATTAAAGTTTGCATTGTAGCAACGCGCGGCATGCATAGCTTGCGATGTTTTTCCTTACCAACAGCAGATTGGCCGAGTGGCTATCGTCGTGGAATTCTAATTTTTGCTCCGGGGTTCAATTCCCGATTCAGATCTATTTTTTTTAATTTTTTTTTATTTGATATTTTTAATTTTACGTGTAAATAATATCAAAATTTATTTGATTTTTTAATTAATTTTATATTTTTCGCTAAATATTCTATAATAAAGTCCTTCGTAATACCGGTAAATTTTTATTTTGATATTACTTATGAAACTTACGATCATATAAATGTTAAATGATTCCTGAAACATTATAATTTTGTATTAATATCAGCAATAATACGGAAAAAGAGATATTATATCTCTTCTTTAATTCTCTTTAAAAGAGATATTATATCTCTTCTTCCGTATTATTGCTGATATTAATACAAAATTATAATGTTTCAGGAATCACTTAACATTTATATGATCGTAAGTTTCATAAGTAATATCAAAATAAAAATTTACCGGTATTACGAAGGACTTTATTATAGAATATTTAGCGAAAAATATAAAATTAATTAAAAAATCAAATAAATTTTGATATTATTTACACGTAAAATTAAAAATATCAAATAAAAAAAAATTAAAAAAAATAGATCTGAATCGGGAATTGAACCCCGGAGCAAAAATTAGAATTCCACGACGATAGCCACTCGGCCAATCTGCTGTTGATAATGGAAAACATCGCAAGCTATGCATGCCGCGCGCTGCTACAACGCAAACTTTAATTAATTTTTATAATTAAACCGCTTTTCATAGGCCTCTAATATTTTACCGGAGTCAGTTTGGGCATCAAATCTACCATTGTGCCAAGTTTCATCAAAATCCGAGACGAGCAACGCGCGGGTTCTCCTTTTCAGACGATTTATTATTCGTCGAGGAAAATCTATTTTTAGCATTTGTTCAGACAGCGGTAAAAAATTTTTGAAGCGTCCTTGGCAATTAAAGTACCATGCTATATTTTATAAATAAACTAAGTGAAGTGTACAAAATAATGGAACAAAACAATTTTGTGACAAACAATTTAATACAATTCAATAGCCTTCAATTAGTGACATGAGTTAGTAAAGTTTAAATTATTTACTTTGTATTACTTTCTTAATTACTTTTTCAATTACTTATATTATTAGGCTTATAATTAATGTATCATTAGTTTCGAAATAATATTAGTATTATTTCAATGTGCCCGCAATGTTAAGAATAAGTGTAACATGAACTATTTTTTGTAAGGGTCGTCTGTTATGCTAGACTAGAGTGTCGCCGGACACTGTCTACATGTCGTTCATAGTTCAAGTACTAAATGCATTAGTAACATAAGATATTTTTAATTTTGATGTAAGTTATTTGTCTGGACTGTCTATATCCGCATCGATGATTTTATTTATGGGTCTGTAAAATGCCTTCAGATAATTTCAAGGAATCATCCTTCTCAGATATATTAAGTCCAAGAAATCATCCCCCGTAGATGTACAAATTAATGTAACCGGCCTCTTACGGGCGGGGCTAATATTGTTAATCTTAATTTTTTAAATTTTTCATTTAGTATAAGTTCAGAGCTCAGTATAGAAACACCAACTATCTGATGCCATTATATTCATCATATTTTATTATAATAAACCTATATTAATATCAAACGTCGCCTTTTACTTAAATAATCACCGATCACACCAGTACTTCAATTATAGAACAAATTTAAAAGTGTAGTGGTTAGAAGTAAAACGACAACACCCAGTTAGACGTCGAAGTAATTTTTAAGATTCGCGCCTTAACAATTAGTGTCGAAACATTCCCTCTGTACTCGTTGTTTACTACCTGCACATGATGTTAAAAAATGTAGTTGCAAAGGTACGTGTTACAGATGTAGAGAGCCTCACAATACCTTAAATTCATGATGATGTTAATCCTTCAGATTCAAATAGCCAACCCCCTTCTAGCTAGTCACAATAACATACAAACACTTCTTTCAACGGTTTCTTTTATGTTTTCGATGCAAATGGTAAAACCCACCAGGTGAGGGCTCTACTGGATAGTGGCTCACAAATGAACTTAATAAACAATTCATTAATACAAAAATTAAAATGTCCTACAATAGCTTCTTTAAATAAGATGAACATGTTGCAAGGGCAATCATGTGTGAGTCAGAAAGCTGGTAAAATTAAAATCAAATCTAGAATTTCAGAATATCAACGCACCATTCATTGCGTAGTTGTTGATCACATTACACAAAATTTACCGAGTAGTTGCATAGACTATAAAGATGGGAAAATACGCAGTTATGTAGACTTAGCCGATCCAGAATTTAATGTCGCGTTACCTGTAGAATTATTAATAGGTTCTGAGTTATATTTTGATATCTTGCAACAGGGCTGCAAGAAAAAGTCACTTTGGTTGGTTGTTGTCAGGGATTTATAAACAGTCGGATGCTGTAGCTCATGTTGGCTTTGTTTCGAATGAAGACTTGCACAATAACCTAACAAGGTTTTGGCAAATTGAGGAGGTATCTTCAAGCAATGTCACAATGAATGGGTCGAATGTCACAATGAATGGGTTGTGCGAGGAGCATTTTGTGTCCAACGTAAGTAGGAAAAATAATGGCATATTCGAGGTTGCCTTACCCTTTAAATCAGATAAGCAAGGCAGCTTAGGAGAATCATTCAATAGGGCAAAATGCAGGTTGGAAAATTTAGAAAGACGTTTTACACGAGATACGAAATTAGCTAAGGCATACAATGAGTTCATCCAAGAATACATCAGATTAGAACATGCAGAGCTTATTGACTTGAAGAAGGTTCCAGTAGGGTCATACTTTATACCTCATCATGCAGTATTAAAAGAATTCTGATAAAAATATCTTTCCACAAAAGATTGAATTATCAGAATTTACAAGTTTGTTTGTATCACAAATAAAGTTGTTAATTTATTATTACAGTTATTCACTATGTCTGGAAAGTTCGAAAATATCAATAAATACGTCATCCCTATTGCTGGAACAAGTAAAACGTAGCGTCAAAAACATTTAAACAATTTAAAATTGGCGAAAATTGACCACGATGTTATTCTCACTGGATCCTCCCTTATTGTAGGAAGGTCTTGCATCCCATTTGGGCCAAGTTTCAATTTCATGCTGCCAATTTTGGCATTGGAGGCGATAAAGTGGAAAATGTTTTATATCGTATTAAAACCGGCGAATTTTCGAATAAAAAAACTAAAATAGTGGTTATATTGATAGAAACCAACAACACAGAACACAACAAACCCTATGATATTTATGAAGGAATTATTAATTGTGTATGCCTCATTAGAGAATTACTTCCGAGAGATATTAATATAAAATAAAATGATTCACAATCAAGCATAAATTTCATTCCTGTATGCCTTACATATATGTACCATTTTTGAGATAAATTTATAGTTCTTATACCAAGATTTTAAAGTTTTAGAAGAAAATAGAGAATTTTTGTTTAGTTTGCACATTTTTATGCTTGTAACAAACTCATAATTAGTGTTGATTGATTGATGTGCAGAATACGTGCTACAACCGACTTTGTACTGCCGCAGAAACGTGTTATTAGCAGATCAACAGAGTCCATATTTGAGAACCGCGTTTGATTTAATTCAGGTGACAGTAGTAATTTAGATTTGGTTGCGCAGTTTTTAATAGTGAAGTAGACGTCACTCCCCAATCCCGTACAAAACCTAAGTTTTCATCTTTACCATCATTACATTTTGATTTAAACAATAAAAACATGCGGGACATGGCTCCTCCCACAACAGTTTTATCCTTACAAAGAGTCATGAATATTATTAAAACTTTTGATGAGACGAATCAGAATAAATTAAACGAATTTCTGCATACTTGTATATTATGTTTTTGAAAGTATAGATCCAACTGAGCATAAAGCACTATTAAAATTTATTTTACTCGTTAAATTAGAAGGTAGGGCTATGCAAATCACACAATACAAAACATTCATTTGTAGCCTAAAAGCAAAGTTTTTTACAGTCTCGTTTTGTCCCTTTTTGCATTTGTTAAACTCTATTTGAAGAGTTAATAACCTGCTTAGAGGAAACTTACATTGAATCTAGGTCGGTATGCTCTTTCCAAATAGGGTTTAACATAAATATAACTAGCTGTAAATTTAAAATATATACCGATCAGCAGTTTCGTGGGAAAGTTCTTTTATTGAAAACCCTAATATTTTTTTGTTCGATAAACATAACTTGATATATGTAACTTAAGGGGGTCTTCCTATGTGACGGCCTGTTTTTTAGGGATATTTTAGAATTTTTTTTCTACGACCAGTAAATAGTTAGAGCTTCAAGTTTTTTATCATTTATTAATACATATTTGGACAGTATAAATATAAAATTTCAGCTAAAAAAATTTAGTCCAACTAGAGTTACAGCGCTCTAAACACCCCCCCCTCAAAAAAAAGAGCTCCCACTGTCTCCACGATTCCGGCTGATCGGCTTATCTGACCAAAAAAAAATAAACGGCGTTTTAATTTGTAGGCTTAAAAGCACGGAATGATCTACAATCAAATGAATACAAAAAAAATTGGATGTTTTATAGACATTTGAAATAAAAGTTGCAAATTAGGCGTTTTTTTTTTAGTTTTTTTGCTATAAAAAATCGAAGTTTTGAAATTTTTGATTGATAATAGTTCATTCCATGCGTTTAAATATATTGAATGTGCCCTGTAAATTTCAAGTAATTCGGTCCAGCCGTTTCTGAGATACAATGGAGACAAGTTTGAAAAACACAGTTTTGAGAAAAACGCGTTTAAAGATAAAATGATCGTTGTACTATATACTATATGTATACTTTTTAAATGACTGTAACTCAAAAACTATTTGAGATATCGATTTGAAATTTTAATATGTTATTTTTAAATGTATAATCTACTGAAATATGAAATAAAAAAAATTCAATTTTTTCAACTCATCACATAGGAAGACCCCCTTAAAAAATTTATGAAATAATAGCATGTGAAAGATGAATTTGAAATAAAAGTAGTGCACTTGCTGGTAAAGTGATATTTATAAATCGTTCAGATATTAAAAATAAAATATTCCACTAGAGTTTGCATGGCACAAACATTAACATAAAAAGAAAATAAATCTAATATTAAAATATTATAAAAAAATGGAATGTATAAAGAACCAGAAAATATCGATAAATTATTTTTGTGTCTAATACATATAATAATATAAAAATAAGAACTTCACCTACTAAAATAATAACCTAACCTAAAAATGTGCAGCATCTTGTATGCTCAAAAATAAACCTTATGCCGCGCAATATATGTGTTTATGAAATATAGTGGTAAGTAGAAACATATGAATGTATAATTATAAGACAAAATACTTAACTATATATAAAGAGATAATATGTGCTCTTATAGTATTATATATAATTATTGTAATTATATTATTAAATTGATTTATATAATTTTACATTCAAATTACCACTTTGATATATTAATTTGTATGTATTGTTGATATGTTTTTGAGTGTCGGTTGTTTTCCAATTAGAAATATTGGTCAAAAACAAAGACAATACTATTACATTTTACGCATTTCATGATGTGCTGCCTGTTGAATATTAAAAATTAGTTATATGTATTTTATTGCTTGGGTAAATAGTAATTAATTATCCTCCAAAATTCCTTCGTTTGCAATTGTGAATACAAATTGTTAATATCGGTTTTAAAAATCGTGAAATGAGTACGAGATCGATTTTATTCAGCTTCACTTTTTATTTTTATAATATCCATGCTGCATCTCATGTCTCCATTTCCATCATATGACTTCACAAATTTAGTGATACATGTTAAACCAATAAATAATTTGTCGAAGATTGGAAATAACTTGTCCCAGAGATCAGGTAAGTCAGATGAGAGTTCCAAGATTTTGGCATCATAACTTAGCAAATCAATATTCACGACTAAGTTGTTTCTGCAAGTATTAAAATATCTTCGTTTGTCAATAAATTATACCACTTAATCCATGGTTAAGAAATCAGTATTATATATTTCATTTGAGTTAATATTTTTTACTGTTATTGTCACCGATTTAAAATACCTCAAAATCCATTGGATGTGTTAAAATTCCTTCGACTAAACTAAGAATACCACTTTTTTTAACACGTGTTAATGTCGTGTTAATAAATGAAAATCAATAATTTTTAACGCCCATGCTCTTTCTATTTGGTCGAAAACTATTTTCACAATCAGTAAGATAAATTTGAATGTCTTTGACTAGATTGTAAAAAGCTTCGCAAAATTTCTTACACAGATGTTTCAAGTCACTTGTCGGTTTGGCGTATCAATCAAATTATTAGTATTGGTAGTATCACAATGGTCATTAAAAATCCATTTTCTCTAGGCATTATCGCATCTGAATCTCTCTTCTAAACGAATAGTCCAAAATTTTTAAAATCCTAAGTCATTAATGTTCTGATACCATCTCATTTGATATTTGAATCATAGTTATTATATACATATACTGTTGAAAATTGTACAGAAAATAGCGTGTATTATTTACGAACTCGTCGTATTATGCACATATTTGTCTGGGCCAAGTTTGACTCCTTTCATGACATGTTTTAGGCTCATGTTATTTCATGTAGAAGTAAAACTATTTATCATTTGCTTTGTGTCTCAATCTCAAATCGATACCATTTTTCACATCGAAATAATATGACTAAACATTTAAATTGTTTCACTTCCAATAATACTTTTTGTTCTTCAACAGGAGGCAATAAAATCGCAATTTGAATTATCATGAAATTATCAGTCGTTATTAGTATTAACCCTCTTTCACGATCTATTGTTGATAAATTAAGATAATTATATGTATGAATTTTTATAACTGCTGTAATATAATTAATAACAGCGTTTTTACTTTAATTCAATAGTCCATTATATTTTGTTTCATCAACGTAATAATTTCTCATCATTATCATATTTCATTTATAGCACTACTATCACCATAATCTTATTTTTCTCTTGTTATTTAATATTTCCCAATTTGTTTAGTTAGCATTCAGCAATTAAAATTTCTATCCAAATCCTATACATTTGAACAAATTTCACATATTCAAAGACGACACATATTTAATATGAAAAAACATAATTTAAGAAAACTACCGACACTTTACATCAACAATGCAATACTTAATTTGAAAAAAAAATTGTACTTGAAATGATGCGCAGATCTTTAAGATTAATTTTTGTTCAACAAGAAGCTCATAAACAAATAAAATTATGTATGTTCAAATAGTAGCACATACAAATAAACTATTTAATATCCGAGAGTATCCGTAAGTGTAGGCTCAAATAGTGGCACACGTAAGTATATTTAAAAATTAATAAAAAAAACAATCGCAAACCATTTTCTCGATTTTCTGGAACACGAGTTATGCTTTTATCTAATGGATTTCCATGCAAAACTCTACCAAAGGAAAACACAAAATACAATATTATTTAAATTAAATATAATTTACTAGATGGTTACCATTTTTCAGGTTATGTTTTTCGTACATTTTCTTATTTTCTTTTATTCCATAATACCCTAACAATACATTTTAAACAAAACAATTGCAATAAAAGTTTTTCAAAATATTTTGCATTACGAGGTCCGATATATTGAAAAACTGTACTTAAACTGGCTACGTTTCCAACAGTACCGTTTGTACCACTAGTTTATGAAAAAGCATCAGTATTGTCCTGAATCGCGTTTCCATTCACAAACTTTTGTAAATTATCAACTTTTTTATTTAAATTTGTTGTACTCTTTCCTTAGATAAATCAGCGGTGAAAGTTTTATCTGTGAAATATTTTGTAACTTATTTTTTTTATGGCATAGGTTGTAGTGTTTTTATACACTATCTGTTTATGTGATATTTACTTGCTTTGAATTCTTAGCTTCGCATGAAAAAGCCAGAAGAGCGGCAGCGCATAGTAAAGCCTCGCAAAGTGATGAGCCGCGAGGAAGATGTCGCGCAAGGGGACCAAAAGGGTGTTTGAAGGTGAAGTTGAGGAAGAGAAAGATTATTGTGAGTAGTTACTTTTATAAAATTCTTTGTATCATATTGATTCGACTAATGTTCTTGCAGCTGACACAGAATTTAATTTAATTTTGAATTCCGGGCAGATGGCAAGAAAAAAGCAGGCCATGACTAAAGAACAAAACACTGTTGATCAAGGCACACAAAAAGAGGAACCTCTGCCTATAGAGGCCTTGATGGAAAGATTGACCCGCATAGAATATGAGTGATTCATAGTTATTGTGTCTTAATTATTAATTAATCTTCGGTACTGCGTAAAGGTTTTAAAAGTATTTTTGCATTAGATTAAAATGTTGAAATAAAAAGTAGTTATTAACTGTTACTAATAACTTCTTTCTTTTAGTTGCAGCCTGAATGGCTTATGCCAAAATGATCAATTTGAAGTCAAGTCTTTGAAGCTGCTTCGCTCTAAAAAAAAGATTTTTAAGTGTCATTCAAAATTTGGTATGCGTGAGTAGGTAAAGATCGGGTTTCATGGCCAAAGTTGAACTAGTAATGTTAGCAAGGTTTGTATGGTCAGAATTAGTTTTGTTCAGAGGAGATAAATTTGGAAACATTGTTAAGTTAAGATATAGAGATGACACTTGACCATCACTGCATGATGGCGGGAACGTTTGAAAGCAAGTACAGAAAAAGTTAGATTTTCTTCTACAAATTGATATTAATTTTAGTTTTGGCTTATTTTAAAATAAAATATATATTTCAAAACATTTTTTTTATTGTTGTTGCAAAATTGAAACAAATGTTAAATTTACAACAGTATAACCAAGTGTACGAAGTGAAGTTTCCTATGCACCGGAAAGTTGTTGGATATTTGACATGAAGTTGTAAAGAGTTATAAGTAAACAAAATCGAGAAAGAAACAAACATGGCGTGTCGTGCGTATATAAGTGTGTTTTTTCTTGCAATTCGTTTTATGCTGTTAAAGTTCCGAAGAGGCAGAAGTTATACTGTTCATTATATTGTTTATTACAATCGAACTCGAAGAAAATGGCTCCGTAAGTAAATCATTTATTTATATGCATACTGAATTACTTCATGTTCAATGGACATTGCTTCTTTTTTTTGTAGTATCCTGAAACTATTTGCTGTTGTATATGTGAAAAACCATCCGCGTCGAAGATACCGACCAATTGGTTGATAATTAAAAATAATGACAGCGATTTTATAAAGGAAGCCACAATGACAGCGATTTTATAAAAGGTGGCCACGAAGGCATGTAAAAAATGTTTCGACGCTGCGCTGCCAATAAAAACGATTGGAAGTTTGGATATGCCCGAAAGTGTCAAGTGGTATTTATTTCAAATTATATTTGTTTCAGATACATATGAGTTAGCAAGGAGGCATACTAAGAACGTAGAATGTACGTCTAATGAAGAATTGGAAGAGGCTTAAGGAAGAAGAGAAGGTGGCAGCTCTATCTTCTGATGAGTCTGATTATGAAGGTACTACACACATTTAACAAATTATCCTTGATTTGCAGATAATGCTGACGGGTTTAATTATGAGTTTCTAAAAGAAAACTCAGGTATACGAGTGCCAGTTAAATTAAACTTAAATTTATAAATGTATCTTAATATTCATCTATAGTAAGTAATAACTTGCTACTTCAAATAGCAACTTACAACCTGCATAAAGAAGAAGTAGCTGCATCAGCAGGGGTGGAAGCAGCCGCATCGGCTGGAGAGCAAACAGCCGGGTCAGCAGGAGAGGAGGTAACCGAGACTACTTGGGGGGAGCAGGTATTCGTGCATGCGCAAGAGGCAGCCATATGCCTGCAGAGCAGGGAGCGGCTCCGGTGAAGCATATTGGCAACACAACGTCAATTAAAAATGAAGGTTGTAACATTCTATATTTAATTAATATTAGTCATGTAACAATTATTATTTTAACAAACATTCGTAATATATTTACAAACATTCGTAATATATTTACAAACATTCGAAATGTATTTACAAAACATTCGTAAAATATTTACAAAATTCGCTGTACGTAAATATTTTGTCACAACGCACGAGAATACGCGTGACGTCACCAAAGAGAAAGTTTTAAACATTCAACGATGAGCGTAGGGTCCTACGCGGAAGCAAGATGCAGCATACACACTAGCGCAGGTACGACAAGGACGGAAGATTCTACT